>NW_026511103.1:0-156548 GCF_027579735.1 Bombina bombina | reverse complement strand
CCAAGCGGCGTCTTCAATCTTCATCCATTGGATCAGCCAATCGAATTGAACTTCAATCTGATTGGCCAATCAGATTTTTCCTACCTTAATTCCGCCCCTTGGATGATGACTTCTGCCGCTCTCTCACAGTCCGCTGCTCATCGCCCCATATTTGGTGCGCGGCTTTTTGACAGATTTTTTGATAACTTAGGCGAAATTTTTCAGGTCTGCGGCGGCGATGGTAGACGAGCTTAGGCGGGCGTATTGGACCAGCGAAGGCAGGTAAAGTAGACACGTTGATAACTAGAGGCCATAGTATATACTTTGAAACAACTTCCAGTTTACTTATATTATCTAATTTGCGTAATTTATCTTGGTATACTTTGTTGAAAGAGCAGCAATGCACTACAGTGAGCTAGCTGAACACATCAGGTGAACCAATGACAAGCGGCAAACACGTGCTGCCACCAATCAGCAGCTAGCTTCCAATAGTGCATTGCTGCTCCTGAGCCTATCTAAGTATGCTTTTTTAACAAAGGATACCAAGAGAAGAAAAAATATATTACAAGTATATTGGAAAGTTGTTTACATTTATTATTACATTTGCATTAATTGCTATTGTAATTTATTTGTAAAGCGCTAAAAAGTATGCTCTATATGAATCATGAAAGAAAAATTTCATGTCCCTTTAATATTTAAGTCATTAATTAAGAAACAAAACTTAAAATATATGTCACATAAAAATTTATAAAATAAAATATTTGTTTGCAGTCCATGTATGTGAATATGTGACATTTGACTTTAAGTACCAAAGTTCCAAACACACACACACACACAAATATATGCACATATATAAACACACAGTGCCCCAATACACATGTGGAACCATATAAACACATGGCCACCCATATAAAAACACACACATGCACCCATATAAAAGCCTCCACACACGTGCATCCATATCAATACATACACACACATGCATGCATGCATATAAAGTCATACAGACATATGTGTGCACATATAGAAACAAACACACATGCACTCAGAAAAACATATACACACGTGCACATATTTAAAGATATGCACACATATAAACCCACAAATGTGCATACAGTATATACATATAGATATAAAAAATGTATGATGACAATTTTATTTATGCCTTTGCATTTTGAGGATTCATAAGATTAAAATTCTCACATGAACTGTGCATAATTAAATTCCAGCCATTTATTTTAATGAAAATATAAAATATCTTCACTTAAAGTTATTTTTTATTGTTTCCTTTACTGAGGATGATTAATTTGCTTTAACACAGAACTGTTAAATAAAATAATTCTTGTTTAAAAAGCATAATTTTATTTCTGAGACCGGTTGAGCTGCAGTTACAGACTTACAGTGTAACTGTGTACTTGTGTAGCTCAACAGGTCTCAGAAATAAAACTTGGCATTGCAGTATAAGCTGTGCTATTTTTTCTTATAAAAAAAAAAAGTATTGTGAAGTTATGAAATAGATAATTAATCTATCAAAAAGAATATTAACTAAGTCACACACACAGGTTCTCTCAAGAGGTCTGTCCTTTTCCCCCTACACACACTCTTAACCAGTTTGAGCAAATTAAGGATCTGAACTTATTTTGTCGTAAGTTGGCACTGAAAAAAATATCATAAGCATGAAGATAGTGACTGTATAGACTTACAGATGCTAGATACACTGACTGACCATTTGGAAGAAAGTGAAACTGCCCCCACGGCACAATGTCAAGACAATTTGGATAAAATATTGAAAAAGAAATCCCAATTGATACCACAACTAAATAAGTATCCTATGATTGATGCATTCCTGAAAGTAGTCACCAACGAGTTATTAACCATATAAAATAAATCTGTGAGTAACAACTATAAATGAGAAAACAGCATTATTAGAACTACAAGAATGAGAGGATGTACTCTTTAATCCATTGGATAAAGGTGGCAACATTGTAATATGGGACTAGGAGTTGTACGTTAAAGAAGCTATGAGACAACTTAACAATAAAGAATGTTACAATATACTGTTCTCTAACCCTACAGAAGATTTTCTGATTAAGTACCACAATCTAATAGGAAGTACAAAATTACAAGGTATTATTACGGATAAAGAATTGGATTTTCTTAATGTCATTACACCCAAAACCTCTACTTTTTTATCTGCTCCAAAAGGTACACAAAAATAAAGACAAACCACCTGGATGGCCTATTGTTTCAAGCATAGATAGGTTGTGTGAACCAGCAAGCCAATTCCTAGATCTGAGCCTTAGAAAGATAGTTACTACACTAGCATCTTATATCAGGGACACCATGGATGTTTTAAGTAAATTGGATGGTGTAATAATTGAAGAAAACACACTGTTGATTACTTGTGACATTGAGTCCCTTTACACATCCATAAAACATGATAAGGAATGTAAAGCCATTGAATACTTTCTGAATATGGAGGCAAATGATAAACAGGAAATAAATAAGTTTATAATAAAATTACTCAGATTTGTTTTACAACACAACTTTTTAGTATTTAACAACCGTTTTTACATCCAAACCAAAGGTACTGCCATGGGGTCCTCCTGTACGCCAACCTATGGGAACATCTATTTAGTTTGGTAGGAAAGGGAGGTAGTCTTTGGTGAGAATCTAAATGAATACACAGAAAACATTATACTATGGGTCAAATACATAGAAGATCTGTTGATTTTATGGAAGGGTGGCGACAGACATTTTAGGGATTTTATAAGTAAACTGAATGACAATGACCTTAATTTAAAACTAACTTATGAAATAAGTGCAGACAGAGTGGAATTCCTTGATATTCAGATTAAGAAAGAGATCTCAGGACACATAAGTACAGATCTCTTTAGAAAACCTACAGCCACAAATTCAATTCTGGAATTTAACAGCTGCCACTCATGGCCAACTAAAAGAAGCATACCTGTAGGTGAATTCTTATGGCTCAGAAGAAATTGTTCTCATTTACAAACATTCTTTATGAGATCGAAGTAACTGAAACAAAGACTAAAATCCCATGGATACACTTGCAAGGTCATTAAGAGAGCCTTTCATAGAGCTCTTCATACCGCTAGACAGACACTATTGGTACCCAAAAAGAATATTGGGACTGCTGATAAGGGAGTAAGATTTTTCACCACATACAATGACAGACATAAAGATATAACAGATATCATAAATAAACACTGTGACATTTTGAGAGCCAATAATGATTTGAATGAGATAATCGGTGAACGAATACCTGTGAGTTTGGAGGAAAGCACCAACTAAAAGTAACAAACTTGTAAAAAAGTAATTTTGTACGTAAAAACAAATTTGTATTAGGAACTTATGGCTGTGGATCATGTTCTTTCTACAAATACATGCACAACATCAAGCAGATAAATGTATTTCCAAAGGGTACGGGAATTGTAGAACAAAAAATGTGGTGTACTGCTTACAATGTACTTGTCCTAAGGTGTATGTTGGGATCACATCCAGGGAATTACGTACTTGCCTGGGTGAACGCATAAATAACATTAAAAATGGCCCAGAGGACACAAAAAAAGGGAAAAACCTAACCTCAGTGGCACGTCATTTTTTACACTGTCGTAAAGCAAAACCAGATGTGAAACTGACAGTCTTACAAGTAGTAAAGACTGGCATTCGAGGAGGCAACATTGAACGTATGATGCTACAATTTGAGAGTAAATAGATCTTCTGGCTTAACTCCATGACACCAAATGGAATAAATGACAATGCTGGATATGGTTCATTTCTGTAGAAATGGCAGGAAAAAGTTCAATAAAGATAAAATAAAGAACAAAAAAGAACAAAAATAAGAATTAAATTAACAAGTCTGATAACTTGGTTAATCCAATCCAGATATGGATGAGAAAGAGCATATGAATTCCTCACTCTGGATGTTAAAAGCATAAATTAAAAACATAACGACAGATTAGGACATTTGAGCAAAAATAATCTCAGTGTTTAAATAGCTTCCTTTTAAAATCTGTTAAGCCTTAATAGGTCTCTAGAAATGGATATTGTTGCTTGTTGCCCTAGTGTATTTATATTTATCGATAATTTATAAAAGATATTCCTGAGTAATACTGAGAGCTTTTTGATGGGTACAACACATTATGATACTATGGTGTTAGACAGATAATCCCTACGAACTCCGGGTAGCTACATACACAGAACTATTCTGTGATATCAGTGAGCATGATATGAAACAGTGAATAATATCAATACAAATAAGGGATCTTGGATATTGGAATGAGTATGTAATAATTGCACAAATTCAAATATTAGTTTACATGCCAGTATGAATATACTTCTGTAACCATACAAATGACAGGCTATTTGTCTATATAACATCAGGATCAGTGTGCCATTTTTATTGTGATGAATGAATATCTAAAATATCAGTATGCCGGACAATGTTTGTGATATATCACTGATGTAAATCTTTGCCTCTTTACTATATATACAAGAGGGTAATACAGGACTATACAAATACAATTATGATGTAAAACACCTAAAAACCAATAGGGAGAAAGAGGCATATTTTACTGAATACATGAATGAAACATTGTGTCACGTGATACAGTCACATGACCAATCACGTCCAATGAACAAGGAGTGGTATCAGATACGCTCGAATTAGGGCGTACATAGTATATGTCCCTATAATTGGTTCAGATTGTCTTTTTAAGGGTAAGAAAGATCACACTCAGGTTCGCCTTTGACAAAGCTGAGGCAAAATGCGCATCCGGCGACGTAACCTGGTGTGTGCGGCTTTGAGTATGTGTTGAAAATTGTTCCACATACATCTATTTGTTACATACCTTTAATTATACTTAGTATGTGTTGAAAAAGTTCCACATACATCTATTTGTTGGCAAGTTGGTAATACTTAGAGTACTAATATTGGAGGGGAGTGTGAGGGGTATCTTAATTAATACGGTTTTGGGACTGTGTCTATTCTCTATAGAAAGCATATTTAATCAGACTCCTCATTAGCAGGAACTAACATATGTTCCCTGGATTTTGCAATCTTACTTGTTACATTTTATAACGTAATACTGGTATATTTAAGCACACAGTTTTTTTCTCTCTTTTTTCTTTTAAATATATATGATTGTCTTATGTATATAAGGTCCATGTATTACGGACTATGTTATATGATTATTTAATACAAGTTACATTTTATGGAGTTCTAAGTTGTGACTTTCTCTACCTATATACCCTTTTGAATTGAGTGCTTTTCATGGTGCTTCTGTCTCTCTTTATTTATAATATTATATTGGCACTGAGCACCCTCCACACTCTCTTGTGCGGGTTTACCTCAAATATTGATTCACACAATAAACATTGTGAAACTCAAAGATATGAGGTCTCAGGTGTTAGGAAAAAAAGCATGCATAGAGCTTTAACATAAAGATACATACATATACATGTCTAAAGATGTATAAGTATATATATATATATATATATATAAATATATATATACAGTATATATACTGTATATATATATATGTTTATATGTGTGTACATATGTATTTACAGACATCTACACATATAAACACATATAAAAGTGCATTGGAGTCCTTTGCAGTCAAGTAGCTGAAAACATGTAAAATCATATTTATGCAATATTCATATTTAATAAAATGTTATACTCTGTTTGTACTTTAAATATTTCACATTCAGATGTTCTTCACATAAGGGAATATGTTCTATGTATTTATATATAGATATTCCTATATATATCTGTATATATCTATATATAATTATATATATATATATATATATTTATATATATATATATATTTATATATATATATATATATATATATATACACACACATATATATATATAGTTCCAAAAAGGCATGCACTCGCTGGATTTGTGCAAAAACAATGATGTTTCGGGGACCAATCACCCCTTCATCAGACTAAGTGAAAATGACGATGCTTATGGGCGGTTCTTCTCTGATTAGGGGTGGGGCTAGTACCTGTTAAATATACTGTTTGTTTCTCACATTTTTACTTAGTCTGATGAAGGGGTGAATGATCTCCGAAATGCCACTGTTTTTCTTTTGTGCCAATAAAGCACCTTTTTGCACAAATCCAGCCTTTTTGGAACTGTACATTTTGCTTGCCTGCACCCTGGTAGCTGACTTTGGAGGTGGGAGTGCGCTCTATTGTGTATATTATATATATATATATATATATATATATATATATATATACACGTATATATATAATTTATTTTTTTACCAAAAAAAAAAAATCATATCTATAGAAGTATAGAAGTATTTATTTATGAATAAACTGAAGTCCTTGAAAAACTAGTTTTTGATCGCCTAACCCACTTCCTGTCCTCCAACTGATTGCTTGACCCCCTGCAATCTGGCTTCCTTCTCCAACACTCAACTGAGACTGTCCTCACCAAGGTTACTAAAGAACTTCTTTCTGCTAAAAACAATAGCCACTACTCCATACTTATCTTACTTTACCTGTCTGCTGCCTTTGATACTATTGACCATCCCCTCCTCCTATGGACTCTCAGCTCCCTTGGGCTCTGTGACATTGCCCTCTCATTTGCTGCCAACTCCTTCTCTTCATTGCCTCTGTTTGTTGGAGTACCTCAAGGCTCTGTTCTAGGCCCTCTACTCTTCTCTATCTATACTTCCTCACTGGGTAAACTTATCAGTAGCTATGGCTTCAACTATTACCTCTATGCTAATGATACTCTGATACTCAGATCTACCTATCCACCCCTGCACTATCTCTTTCTGTCCTTTCTCACATCAGCGACTGCTTATCTGGCATTTCTTCCTGGATGGCCTCTCACCACCTAAAAATCAACATGTCCAAGACTGAGCTTCTTCTAATCCCCCCATTTAATTCTACCCTTTCACCCCAAGTCTGCTGCCTAGGAGTTACACTTGTCCTTCATACCCCACATCCAATTGCTATCTTCATCCTGTCACAACTACCTAAGCAATATTTCCAAAATTCATCCTTTTCTGAGACTACTAAACAGCTAATCTATTCCCTAGTTATTTCCCAGCTTGACAACTGTAATAACCTACTAACTGGCCTCCCTCTCTCCCACCTCTCCCCACTTCAATCCATCCTAATTGCCTCTGCTAGGCTAATCCATCTCTCCAGACACTCTGTATCTGCAACACCCCTCTATGAGTCCTTTCACTGGCTCCCCATTGTAAGTTCCCACGGGAACAGGGCTCCCAATTCCCCCTGTATTTGTTTGTTAAATTTTGTCTGGTGTCTCATATTGTACTTTTCTTTTATCTTTGTTACCCATGGACAGCGCTGCAGAATCTGTTGCCTCTTTATAAATAAAAAATAATAATAATAATATTCAATGTGAAGAACATTGGCATGTAAAATATTCATATTTCATGTTGGTTTAGCGCTCTTGAGAAAACGTGATTGGGTTTGTGTGCGAGTAAGGGTGTTAGTTTTGTTTTCCAGTTTTCCTGATCCATTGAAGTCTTTGGGGGAGTAAGCTAAAGCATAATAATAATAATATTCAATGTGAAGAACATTGGCATGTAAAATATTCATATTTCATGTTGGTTTAGCGCTCCTGAGAAAACGTGATTGGCTTTGCGTGCGAGTAAGGGTGTTAGTTTTGTTTTCCAGTTTTCCTGATCCATTGAAGTCTTTGGGGAAGTAAGCTAAAGCATTGGCAATATTTGAACTTCACCTTTTTGATCGCTCTGGTTTGGTACGAGCAAACTACCACTCTACTTGCAATCTAGCCCTATATTAACCATTATTTATTATTTTCTATTTACCTGTAATTGTTATTATATTATCGGCTAGATTACGAGTTTTTGTTGGTAAGGCTTGCGGGGCTAATGAGCAGTTTCAGCTCAATGCTCACCTACAGACAACGCTGGTATTACAGTTTTCTTTAAACCCGGCGTTAGCCGCAAAAAAGTGAGTGTAGAGCAAAATTTAGCTCCACATCTCACCTCAATACCAACGCTGCTTATGGTAGTGGTGAGCTGGCAAAACGTGATTTCCCCATAGGAATCAATGGGGCCGATTTGGCTGAAAAAAAAACCTAACACCTGCAAAAAAGCAGCGTTCAGCTCCTAACGCAGCCCCATTGATTCCAATGGGGAAAAAAAAGTTATGTCTACACACTCTAACATGAACCCCAAGTCTAAACACCCCTAATCTTACACTTATTAACCCCTAATATACTGCCCCTGACATCGTCGCCACCTGCATAATATTATTAACCCCTAATCTGCCGCTCCGGACACCGCCGCCACCTACATTATACTTATTAACCCCTAATCTGATGCCCCCAGCATCGCCGAACCCTACATTATATTTATTAACCCCTAAGCTGCCACCCACAACATAGCCGCAACTATAATAAAGTTATTACCCCCTAAACCTAAGTCTAACCCTAACCCTAACACCTCCCTAACTTAAATATAATTTAAAATAATCTAAATAAAATTACTACAATTAACTAAATTATTCCTATTTAAAACTAAATACTTACCTATAAAATAAACCCTAAGCTAGCTACAATATAACTAATAGTTTCCATAAGCAACATCACTTCTCTACTCTTATCTCTAATCTTTCTTCAAATCCAAAACATTTGTTCTCCACTTTCAATACCCTTCTCCGCCCTCCCCCACCTTCTAATACAACTTCTCTGTCAGCTCAAGACTTTGCCAGCCACTTCAATAACAAAATCGACTCCATCAGAAATGAAATCAGCTCTCAACTTAATTCCTTTCTCTCACCCCCTCAAATGCTCTCATTCAACCACAACCTACATAACTTTAAACTTAGCTCATTCTCCCCTGTCACTGAGGAAGAAGTCTCGGCACTTATACTGCGCTCTCACCTCACTACCTGTCCCCTTGACCCTATCCCCTCACAGCTACTCCTCTCCCTCTCTGCTACCCTCACCCCTATACTCACACACACTTTCAACCTCTCCCTCAGCACCGGTATATTTCCTTCATCACTGAAACATGCACTGGGCACACCCATCCTCAAAAAACCTTCCCTTGATCCTACCTCCCCATCCAACTACCATCCTATTTCCCTCCTCCCTCTTGCATCAAAGCTTCTCGAAAAACTGGTTTATGCACGCCTATCCCATTTCCTTACAATAAACTCCCTTCTTGACCCATTGCAATCTGGATTTCGTCCATCTCACTCCACAGAGACAGCAATTGTTAAGGTTACCAACGACCTACTTACAGCAAAATCAAAAGGCTACTTCTCTCTGCTTATCCTCCTTGATCTGTCCACAGCCTTTGACACTGTTGACCACCCTCTTTTGCTCCAAACCCTCCAATCCTTCGGCATCTGTGACACAGCCCTCTCGTGGCTCTCTTCCTACCTGTCAAACCGTACCTTTAGTGTAGCCTTCTCTGGGGCCTCCTCTGCCCCATCACCACTTTCTGTTGGAGTACCGCAAGGCTCTGTCCTCGGTCACCTTCTATTCTCTAATAAAGTCCTACGGTTTACAATATCAATTGTATGCCGACGACACCCAAATCTAGTTCTCTGCACCAGACCTATCTCCTTCCTTGCTAACCCGTGTCACTAACTGTCTTTCTCATAACTCTAACTGGATGTCCTCTCACTACCTCAAGCTAAATATCTCCAAAACTGAGTTCCTTATTTTCCCCCCTTCCTTAAAACTCTCCACCCCCAATCTCTCTATAACTGTCGACAACTCCATCATTACCCCTACCCCGCACACCCGATGTCTCGGGGTCACATTTGACTCAGATCTTTCTTTCACTCCTCACATTCAGTCCTTGGCTAAAGCCTGCCGCTTCCACCTTTAAAACATCTCTAAAATTAGACACTTCCTTACACAAGACACAACTAAGATTTTAATCCACTCTCTCATTCTTTCCCGCCTTGATTACTGCAACTCTGTCCTCTCTGGTCTCCCCACCTGCCACCTAGCTCCTTTACAATCCATAATGAATGCCTCTGCCAGACTCATCTTCCTTACACGTCGCTCTTCATCTGCTGCACCTCTCTGCCACTCCCTTCACTGGCTTCTTCTTGCCTCTAGGATCAAACACAAAATTCTCATTCTGACATACAAAGCCCTCAACTGCACTGCTCCCCCCTACATCTCAGACCTTGTCTCCAGATACTTTCCCTCCCGTCCCCTTCGCTCTGCTCACAACCTCCTACTCTCCTCCTCTTGTCACCTCATCACACTCCCATTTACAGGACTTCTCAAGACTGGCTCCCATCTTGTGGAACTCTCTGCCTTGCTCAACAAGACTCTCTTCTAGTTTTAAAAGCTTGAAGTGCTCCCTAAAGACTCTACTGTTCAGGGATGCATACAACCTACACTAACCTTTCCTAATACCAGTTCCTCTCCTCCATTGCTATCCCCTGAACCCCCTTAGCATGTAAGCCTAAGAGTCCAGCTGTTGCTGTTGGAGGTGGAGCATACAGGTAGCCTCAGGTACCTGCTCCCGCTCCCAGACTTTGTGTCTTGGAGTGTTTGTTACTCACCAACTGATTGCAGTTTCCTCCTGCCCACAAGTGTTGCGTCTGGCTTGTATCCCGGATCACACGATCCTGCAATGGAAGCCCTCTACTGGGCCTAATTGTGCTTATTGGCCGAAGCACATCATCTATGCTAACGATTCTTTCTAATGCTGTAACTACACCAAGATTTATCGAGTGTCAAGATTACCGCATAACCGGCTGTGGTGCTATTTACAGTACAGCGGAACAGTCTGATTTCTATTATGGGCAAGTGGCTATGTATTAGCGGTCTCACTACTTCTGACCTCCATTAGAAGAAACACCTGTCAACTAATTGAACCCTCTGCTGGCGCACCTTTGAGACATACCGGAAGAGTTACCTGTATTCTGGCTGATTGCGGTCCCGGTCTCTGTCTGGCCGTTTTGCACTGCTCGTTGTTCGCTTTGGGTGTACCCCGCCCGTCGGGTCGGGTGTGGGGTCCGGAGATCCTGAGCTGAGAGTCGTTCCCAGATTAGCGACAGCCCCTCTGTGTGGGCACGGCTAAGTTGGATACTGAGCAGCAGAAGTTTTTTCCAGCAGCGGAGATCGCAGAATCGTGGCCTGGCTGTTCACTGGGTTTATTGTGTGCGGGCGCTCCTGGTAGCTGTCCCTGCTTAGTCTCGGTCTGTTATACAGGGAATATCCGCTCAGTGACACCGGGCGAAAAGAAAATAATACATCAGGAACACTTGCAGCCTGGAGAGGTATGTCCTCTGGTTACATGACTGTACTTATTCACGCAGTATCAATGTGAGGAGGAATGTATTGGAAGAGATAGGTGCTTGGATTAAATTTGCACCACCTGGGGTTTCTTTGCTCCGTTGCTTCAGCCTTTTCTATTCACAAAGAGCAAGTAAAGGGGAATTAATAGTGTACATCTATTATACCTATTGAGAAGCATTGTGAACCCCCCTTTGTGTTTCTGTTGCGGTTCCTTCAACTAGAGAAAGTTATGAACTGTTGGGACTCTGTGGTAATTTTTATTTATTACAGTTAGTTGAAACCCACGTATATCTCTTTTACATGTATCAGGATTTGTGGAATAGAGTATATAAGTATATCTTTTGATTAGATATGTCGTGTTGATAATTTTTATTTCATATGCTGGTCATGTATCTTAAGATAACAGGCTAAATCTGATTATTTAATATAAGAAAAGGAAGATATTACAGGAATGTATATGTTCAAATGTAAAACCTTCCCTAAAAATGTTACATATAGTGCTGGTAAAATGTGGTTAATTAATGATTCACTTCCCTTATTTTTTCTCTATCACTATCAACACTGATGATAGATTTAGCTTAGGGGAGTCTACCTGATATTTACCTAAGTCACCCTTGGGATCTCTCCCTCTACCTTTCTAAACCCATTCTGTGGCATATGAAACCCTCCCTATGAGACGCCTGTTTGACTTTCATAAACACCTCTCGCTTTAATTAAAAAAAAAAAAAAAAAAAAAAAAGAGTCCAGCTGTTTGTAGATCACCTTCTTAAGAGCTGACTACAACAGTGCAACTCTTGGCAGGGCCCTCTACCCATTTGATCCCTATAATTGTTTTGTTGTATTCCCCTTTGCTTATAGCGCTGCGGAATCTGTTGGCGCTTTACAAATAACCGATAATAATAATAATAATAATAGTTACATTTGTATCTAGCTTAGGGTTTATATTTATTTTACAGGCAACTTTGTATTTATTTTAACTAGGTAGAATAGTTATTAAATAGTTATTAACTATTTAATAGCTACCTAGCTAAAATAAGTACAAATTTACCTGTGAAATAAAACCTAACCTATGTTACAATTACACCTAACACTACACTATCATTAAATAAATTAACAAAATTAACTACAATTAATTACAATTAAATAAAATAAACTACAGTACGAAAAAAACAAACACTAAATTACAGAAAATAATAAAATAATTACAATTTTATTCAACTAATTACACATAATCTAATCCCCCTAATAAAATAAAAAAGCCCCCCCAAAATAAAAAAAAATCCTACCCTATACTAAATTACAAATAGCCCTTAAAATGGCTTTTGTGGGGCATTGCCCCAAAGTAATCAGCTATTTTACCTGTAAAAAAAATACAATACCCCCTCCACAACATTAAAACCCACCACCCACACACCCAACCCTACTCTAAAACCCACCCAACCCCCCCTTAATAAAACCTAACACTAACCCCTTGAAGATCACCCTACCTTGAGATGTCTTCACCCAACCGGGCAGAAGTGGTCCTCCAGACGGTCCGAAGTCTTCATCCTATTCGGACAGAAGAGGTCCTCCAGACGGCCAGAAGTCTTCATCCAGGCGGCATCTTCTATCTTCATCCATCCAGAGCAGAGCGAGTCCATCTTCAAGGCATCCTCTTCTTTCCGACGACTAACAATAAATGAAGGTACCAATCGGAATTAAGGTAGAAAAAATCCTATTGGCTGATCCAATCAGCCAATAGGATTGAGCTTGCATTCTATTGGCTGTTCCAATCAGCCAATAGAATGCGAGCTCAATCCTATTGGCTGATTGGATCAGCCAATAGGATTGAAGTTCAATCCTACTGGCTGACTGGATCATTTTTTCTACCTTAATTCTGATTGGCTGATAGAATTCTATCAGTCAATCGGAATTGAAGGGACGCCATCTTGGATGACGTCACTTAAAGGTACCGTCATTTAGTGTTAGTCTTTGGAAATAAGAGGATGCTCCGCGTCGGATGTCTTGAAGATGGACCCGCTCCGCATGGATTAAGATAGAAGATGCCGCCTGGATGAAGACTTCTGGCCGTCTGGAGGACCTCTTCTGCCCGGATAGGATGAAAACTTTGGAGTTAGAAGTCAAGGGGTTAGTGTTAGGTTTTATTAAGGGGGGATTGGGTGGGTTTTAGAGTAGGTTTGGGTGTGTGGGTGGTGGGTTTTAATGTTGGGGGGCTATTGTATTTTTTTTTACAGGTAAAAGAGCTGATTACTTTGGGGCAATGCCCCGCAAAAAGCCCTTTTAAGGGCTATTTGTAATTTAGTATAGGGTAGGGATTTTTTTTATTTTGGGGGGCTTTTTTATTTTATTAAGGGAATTAGATTAGGTGTAATTAGTTTAAAAAAATTGTAATTATTTTATTATTTTCTGTAATTTAGTGTTTTTTTTTCCGTACTTTAGTTTATTTAATTTAATTTAATTGTAGTTAATTTAGCTAATTTATTTAATGATAGTGTAGTGTTAGGTATAATTGTAACATAGGTTAGGTTTTATTTTACAGGTATATTTGTACTTATTTTAGCTAGGTAGCTATTAAATAGTTAATAACTATTTAATAACTATTGTACCTAGTTAAAATAAATACAAAGTTGCCTGGAAAATAAATATAAACCCTAAGATAGCTACAATGTAACAATTAGTTATATTGTAGCTAGCTTAGGGTTTATTTTATAGGTAAGTATTTAGTTTTAAATAGGAATAATTTAGTTAATTGTAGTAATTTTATTTAGATTATTTTAAATTATATTTAAGTTAGGGGTGTTAGGGTTAGACTTAGGTTTAGGGGTTAATACATTTAATAAAGTTGCGGCGACATTGGGAGTGGCAGATTAGGGGTTAATAAATGTAGGTAGTTGTCGGAAATGTTAGGGACGGCAGATTAGGGGTTAATAAAATGTAACTAATATTTGCGAGACGGGAGTGCGGCGGTTTAGGGGTTAATATATTTATTGAAGTGGCGGCGATGTACGGTCAGCAAATTAGGGGTTAAAAAATGTATTTAATTGTTTGCAATGTGGGGGGGGGGCTCGGTTTAGGGGTTAATAGGTAGTTTATGGGTGTTAGTGTACTTTTTAACATTTTAGTTAACAGTTTTATGTTACGGGCCGCGTTAGCCCATAAAACTCTTAACTACTGACTTAAATGCGGTAGGATGCTGAACTGCTCACTTTTTCCAAGACTCGTAATACCGGCGTTAGGAAAATCCCATTAAAAAGATATTATACGCAATTTACGTAAGTGGATTTGCGGTATGCTCGAGTTGCGGAAAAAAGTGAGCAGTACACCTGTACCTGCCAGACTCGTAATACCAGCGGGCGTTAAAAAGCAGCGTTGGGACCTCTCAACACTGCTTTTTAACCCTAACGCAAGACTCGTAATCTAGGCGTTAGTTTGCCTATATTTATGTTTTAGAACGCAGTATTTATTTGTATGTTAGGTGCCAATTTTACAGAAGGACTTGAATTTATTTTGTAACTTTCATCAACAAGTTTCTAATTAATTATATTTGGGGGCCGATCACAAGCCTTTGGAAAGTTTCTCTCTTGATTTTTCTACAAAATTCACCACTAAAATCTATGGACATTTTTGTAGATAAATTATTTGAATATATTTTTAAAGGATTTTGATCAACATACACTGCTTTTGTTGATATTTATTTACTAATACATTTATGTAGTATGTAAACTAAGTATATATTTCTCAGTTGGAGAAACAAATTTAGATTAGATTTCTATACCATTTAAATAAAAAACACACTGTCCATATATGCGTAGTCTATCATTTCATTGTTTTAGAATGAATGTAGATAAACATACACAGACAACATATACACAAACATAAAATAATATCTGCTGGGATTATTATATGTTTTACCTTGATAAATGTTTATATTGATATTATTTGGAGTGCATAAACATAGATTTTTTTTTATATTCCAATAGATTGCAAGGTACACATTATTATGGATATTGATTACCGTGTTAAAATGAGTGAGTTCTAGATAGAGCAAGATATCTGAGGTCAGGTAAGTGTGACTTGAATTGGGAGGACTGCAATACTATAAATGAAAAAGTAGAAAAAAAGGTTTATATATATATATATATATATATATATATATATATATATATATATACACAGCATATTTTTGTATTGTTTAGACCTAATCCATTATAAGCCCCATAAATTTGTAAAAGTAGATATTTAAATGTATAGGTACATTTAAATTTATTGCTGCAGCAATGACATCAGCTGAAAATGACACTGAAACATTTTATTCATATAGACACTGTTGCTCAAGGGAAAAAAAACACTAGAAATGATAAAATATTATGCACAAAATAAAAATAAAAAAAACTTTGATTACCATTAAAACAACTCCACTTATTATCATGACTCCAATTACCTAGCATGTTTATAGGCTTTGCAATTGTTATTTTCACCTTGATGTTCCTAAGGTTTGGGATTTTATGATTATTGTTCTTTCATCAAATTTAAGTCACATAGCATTTCATCTTCTACAGAATCTTCAATTGTTTATATTTCACCTGCATGGTTATGATTCCCTTTAACTATTCGGTTTTCCCAAATTATGTGCTTGCTTTGGAAATCATTTGCCTTTGGCTATGTTTACTTTTATGATACCTTCTGTTCAGTTAACTGAATGCAGATAGGACACAAGCACTGGAAACCTCAAAGCTCTTTGCTAATGCTTTCAAATTGAGAACGCACAAACATAATTGCTTTTGTTGGATCACAATCTCAAGTAGCAAAAAGCATTTTAAACATCTGCCCTTCCTTTGATTGGCTTTGTATCATCTTCCCTTTTGGCCATAGCTTGATGTTCTAAAATCCCTTTTACCAAATCAGCAAAAGTCATAGCAAATAGACTTTATGTTGTGCCGCCGTACAAGAAAATTGTTCATGGACCAATTCATCATCTGGCAATAAATTGATGAAGCTAGTTACAACAAAATGTGATTGAATGTTTATTTGTTTTGTGAGCCTGCAACCTCTTCCATAGTCTCAGCTGTAGCTCAGATGAATGTTTAACATTTAGCAATAATAGCCTTTATTCTAGCCCATCCGAAGCGTTGTATGCAGGCGTAGGTGATTTTTGGCTTCTTTTTCTATGCCATTCCAATCCACCTTTTGAATTAGTAAAAATGCTTATGTTCTATATACAATGAGAGAAGAAGAGTTGGTAAAATGTTTGTATAGAGATGGTATTTCACATGCTCTTTAACCCTTTCACTGCTAAGCCTTTTTTGGACCTCAGTGCTGAGCCAATTTTTAGCTTTTTTTGCTACCTACATTTAAACCCTATTGTAGTCAAATTTCAGTGAGTGACTCACACAAATTATATATTATTTTTTTTTCAGAAGGTCCAGCATATTCACAATATACTATTATCATATTTATATTTCATGGCACGTGAGATAGCTGTGCCAAAAACTGTAAAAAAACATGGCACAGTGACTACTGCTGTTCCTGTGATCAGCTTACTAAATTGTTATCAAAAGGTAGCCACATGTGAAATAGGGGCCTATTAAGGCTTTTGAGGGTTGTAATATAGATTAGAGAGGCCCCATTGTGCAGTACAAAAATAAAATCCTGACTATACAGACAATATTCATATATTGTTTTAAGAAAGGGTCTTGTCTACTAGAAAATAGACTTTATTGGGGGTCTCTAGACTTTGTGTGAGTGTCTGTGAATGTATGTGTGTGTATTTTTATGCATGTTTGTGTTTGTGTCTGAATGTATGTGTGTGTATTTTTATGCATGTTTGTGTTTGTGTCTGAATGTATGTGTGTGTCTGTCAATTTATGTGTGTGTATTTATTTGTATGCATGTTTATGTGTGTCTGTGAATTTATGTGTGTGTATTTATTTGTATGCATGTTTGTGTGTGTCTGTGAATTTATGTGTGTGTATTTATTTGTATGCATGTTTGTGTGTGTCTGTGAATTTATGTGTATTTATTTATTTATTTATTTTATTTCAAGATTTTATTGGAATACAAATAGCATATTACAAACAGTTAGGAAAAAGTATTCATAGTTATAGTATAGAGAGATATACCAGCATCATAAAGTTATAACTTAAGACCAGAACCTCAGATATATTTAGATGATGGGAATATAATAATATTATAGGCTACCAGAAGTGCCGTCGGTTGTCAACCCAACATTAAGCTTAGGACTATCCAACCAGTAGTCAAGATTGGGTTACGTCCAAGGTCTGAGTCTGTGGCCATGGCTAAACTAACACTAGAATCACAATCTAGGATTAGGATTATATATATATGAGTCCAGCCAGGATACTGGGCGCAGGAATCACGGGCATCCATAGTGGGCAACCCAAGGTCGGTCCGTGTGTAGCAACTTATAACTAATCAAGCCTCAGTGTTCAATGAGCATAATGAGAATACCTAATCTGGCTATCTCGCATACAGGGGGGGTTGGGGGGGGGTGCACACACAGTAGGGATTGATGGGTTGGGTAGGGAGGAAAAAAAAAAAGAGTGGGAGAGTAAAGAGAAGCAGAAAGTTTTGTCCGGCAGGAGTTACTGACACTCATGCCATTCCTGCCAGGTCGCCCAATATGACTCCAGCATGTTGGTCTCTCCAGCCACATATCTCTCCATTAAAGCAAAGTGGCCAACCAAGTCACACACTTCAGCCAGAGTTGGAGGCTCGATATGTTTCCAGGATCTGGCAATACATAGCTTCGTAGCTGCTAAGATATAGATTAGCATTTTCTTGGCTGGGGTGGCAATAGAGCTTAGAAAGATGTGAAAAAGTGCCATTTGTGGAGTTAGGCATATGTGCGTATTTATTTTTATGCATGTTTGTGTGTGAGTGTCTGTGAATGTATGTGTGTGTATTTATTTGTATGCATGTTTGTGTGTGTGTGAGTGTCTGTGAATGTACAGTATGTGTGTGCATTTATTTATATGCATGTTTGTGTGTGTGTGTGTGTCTGTGAATGTATGTGTGTATTTATTTCTATGCATGTTTGTGTGTGTGTCTGTTAATGTATGTGTGTGTATTTTTATGCATGTTGTGTGTATTTATTTGTATGCATGTTTGTGTGTGTCTGTCAATGTATGTGTGTGTATTTATTTGTATGCATGTTTGTGTGTGTGTGAGTGTCTGTGAATGTATGTGTGTATTTATTTCTATGCATGTTTGTGTGTGTGTCTGTTAATGTATGTGTGTGCATTTATTTTTATGCCTGTTTGTGTGTGTGCTCCTACTTAAGAACTTGGGTGGTTTTCTAGAACCTGCCCCGTGCCCAGAAAACTCTTGTGATCTGTGCTGATTAAAGTGAGTAATGCAAGAAATGTTATGTTTTTTGTAACCCCTCTGATTCAGAATGGGAAAGTATATACAATGAGGGTTATATTATCCTATTCTTTGGCAATATTATCAACTATGTGCTGTATAGGCAGCACCAATGCAAACTCCTTTCCATTTCAATGTGCCTGTGTGTGAAAGTCTGAGTGTTTCTGTGCCAATGTATTGGAGTGCATCACTGAGGGTGCGTGTGTCTATGTGTATGTGTGTGAGTTTTGTGGATATTTCTGTGTATGTGTGATATTACTTTTCCAACATTTCCACAGGTCAAAAAGGAGTGAGGGGGCCCCGCTCAATGGTCTAGTAAGAGGCCACAAAATTTCTAGTGGCGGCCCTGCGTCAAGGTATCTTCCTCCCTGGGTCCCTAACCTACAGTTACACAATGCATGGCTTCAACCAAACACGCTGAGATACAAACAGGGTGACATATTTGTAATTTCTCTAGACATATACAAAATACGGAAATGGGAGGGGGGCGGAGCCAACTACCGCACTGATCAGACGCCATTCCAGAGAGCTCCTACATAAAAAGTTTAACTTTTAGCTTTTAAAGTTTATATAGGGGACCCCTTTCACCTTTACTGGTGCCCAGCTATTTTGGTGACAGCCTCCTAACTAATTTGCTGACAGCCGCTGCTTTATTGTGACTTTAATAGGAGGCACCGGACAACTTACACCTGACCGCCTAGCACAGCCGTCTCAACCCACGCAAGCGGCATTGTCTGCAGAACCTCTTAGGCGCGAACCGCCGCCATCTTGTGGCCTGCCTACCCGGACCTAGCAGCGGACCAGACATTGCAGCGGAGGTCGGGTAAGAATACTATACACACTTAAGGACATCTATATGTTAAGACCCTGCTGTCTACACAACCGAGATAACTGAGCCTGACATCTAGCTACTAACCTCGGTAGGCCCTGTCAAAGCTTCTAAGACTGTTACCTACACCTGAGGCCTACCGTTAGCCACCAGCACATTTATTATTGTCAGATCGCCAGCAATTTACCTCAGTCTCATAGCTGCCCTAAAGGTCACATTTGAAACCTTTTTATCTCAGCAATAGAAAGGGCCCACTTCTGACATATCTATACACAAGCCTTTGTGAATACCTCTATACGCTCTATTCACAACATTATTAGACTGAGGTTGATTCTGAAGCACGCTTTCAATTTAAGTCAACTATAGATTGCAGGGCCAGAGTGGACCACAATAGACTCTCTCTACACTCTCCTGGCGCACACAACACAAGCGCAGTGGCAAAGGGACTTAACAGGCATCTGCACCCTAATTAATGCTGCACTATCTATGCTCTGTAGGATATTAAAGAATCAATCTCCATATGATGTAAAGCAAGACATTCTATTAATATACAATTTACTGTTACACCTCTCCCTGTTTGATGTTAATATGCTGAATATGGCCGCCTAACTTAAGATTGACGTCAGGGGGACTATGTCACAATTTTCTACAATCTACTCTCTATAGTTGCTACTCTACATTTTGGTGCAATATCTGACTAGATTCCAGCTATCTATTCTCCTGCGGCTGAGGACAGGAAACTGAGCATGTCCCAAAACTCTAGAAGAAAACCAAGGCTATCTCAACCACCCAAGAAGACAGTAGCTGACCACTTTAAAGGCCATTTGTCTCAAACATATCGAGACTCCGCTTCTGTCATGGATGACAGCGAATCTGACAACAGTATTAATTCTCAAGCTCCCACATCAGACGCAATGTCTACATCTATTGTTGATGCTCTCACCAAGCGCATGAACCTTCTTCAAGACACGTTAACTAAAGAAATAAAGGGTTCTACAGCTGAGCTGCGCAGAGAAATTGCGTCACTGGGAGAAAGGACGGACACCCTAGAACGCAAACAAGAAGATCTTGTGGTAGATCAGGCCCATCTCCTGGCATATTCCCAGAGCTTGGCAACCCAGTTATCAGACTTGGAGATAAAATTGGCTGATATGGAGGACAGGTCCAGACGGAATAATTTGAGATTCCGAGGAATATCTGAAGATATTGGCTCACAAGATCTGGAACCCTATGTTTTAGAGTTTTGCAAGGCTATACTGCCTGAAACTGACCCGACAAGTTTTCTACTAGACAGAGTCCACAGGGTGGCAAGACCACGGTCGGTTTCCCAAGACAAGCCGAGAGATGTCCTCGCTAGGATACATTTTTTCACTCATAAGGAGAAGATACTAAAAGAATTGGCCAATAAACCACAACTACCAGCTAAATTTCAGCAGCTCTCGGTATTTCCAGACATCTCAAGCTTCACTCTACAAAGAAGAAGGACCTTTAGGAACATTACCCAAATCCTAAGAGCAGAAAATATTAGGTATAGATGGGGATACCCGACGAAATTAGTAGTTTCAAATAAAGGCGAAACCCATACCATTCTTACCATCCAGGAGGGATTTGACTTGTTAAAAGAGTGGGGTCTGGTAACGTCTGAACCCAGAACAAGAAGGGACTCAATGCCTAATACTTCTGGCCTAGATACATCCCCTCAGGCCATTCAACCTAAATTACGTGCTGGAGCCCTAGATTTTACACCTGGGCCACAAAAACCATCTATAGAAGGACAAATTTCCTCGGTTGCTGCTCTCCTGAGAGCCAAAAAATGATATGATAGCACTTTTTTCAAATGATTTGTATGTCATTATAAGTCCTGTTGTATGCACCTATGTTTCTGGTTAGATGCCTGTTTCAGGTTGTAGAGGAGGAGATTCGTGACTTCCTGTTGGAAACGGAAAATCTGTCCTGAGGCGTATTGCCTCTGTCCACTAAACATTTCTCTTTCGGACAGCGGGGGTCGCGAATATCTCCCCTTCTCCAATCTATTTATGCTGTAAGAGATTTATTAGACATATCATAAGTGCTGATTACAGCCAAATTTAGATCCAGCTGAAGCGCATTTGCTGTTCCTTTAGGGGATGGAAAATGCCATGTTTGCGTACACTTAAATGATACATATGTTATTGTTAATTTTGTTTGATGTATCTCTATCTCTGTTTAGATATCTGCCTCATGTTGGGGAGGGGGAGATTCGAGATTCCCTGTAGATAACAGAAAATCCGTCCTGAGGCGTTTTGCCTCTATATATTAAACGTCTCTTTTTTAGAGGATCAGGATCGTGACTATCTCCCCCTCTTCAAATAGGTTATGTTGCAAACTGTTTCACAGGTATAAGGGAAGTATCATTTATAGCTACGTTTAGATCCACCTAGAATTCTTTAAACTTGGTTGCTATTCCTCTGAGGGACGGAGGATGCTCTGTCTTCACTCCCTCAAATGATACATGTATTATCCCAAATCTGGCTAGATACAACTGTGCTTCTATTTAAATTACTTACAACTACACCTAGATTCACCTAGAATTCTATGCTGCACGTTGTTCACCAGACATATAATAAGAATTGTTTTGAATTAGAACTAGATCTACCTGAAATTGCATATATGGAAATGACATACAACAGACTAATTGCACTAAATGTAGACCCCTGTTACTATGTTAGTTAATTTAAGTTATGATTGTTATCCTGTAGTTCACATTCCCTCATGACTAGTCAATCTATTTATACAGGTTGATATACTTGTACCGCCCCCCCCCCTCATATACGCAAATTATATTTGTGATATCCCCTCCTAAGGGGACAGGAGAAGTTAGTCTAATCCTTGGATAAGCTTCTCCATTTGGTGATCCGACGGGTCATCATACTTGTGAATACACTTATACCCCGAGCAAATACGCCTGAATAGACATGGTTTGATGCTGCTGGTATAGATTGTACTTTCCATACTATATAGAGAATCCCTGACTAACTGTACTTCCTGTTTCAGGTAACAAATATTTTTTCTCTTGAACTTGGTCTCTTGAGACCCTTCTGAACAGTGACCAGAACTTCTTTATCTAGGATTACCGGGAGTCATCTCTGGGTGTGCACCTTCGGGCGGGGTAAGTTTTGTGCTTTAACTCTAGCTCTCTTTCCACTATCTTTTTCTCTCTCACCTTCCCAGTTTCCTAAGCCTGCGAAAATGTCGGTCCCCAATAATATCTCTTTTGCAACATTAAATGCCAAGGGTCTCAATTCACAAGATAAACGAAGTATGCTTACAAACACTATGAAGGCTCTCAAAATACATATTATCTTCCTACAGGAGACACATTGGCTGGCGTCCTCCCAGGCCCCGTACAGAACGCCAGACTATCCCACTGTAATTCTAGCCTCCCACTCTGAAAAATCTAGAGGGGTAGCTATTGCCATACATAAAACCATGCAATATGAACATATTTTTGAGGAGAAAGACTCTGAAGGTAGATATCTCCTACTCACCTGTAAGCTTAACGGTATTCTATTTACATTGGTAAATATATATGCCCCTAACCAATCCCAACCCAAATTCTTGAAAAAGGTACTGTCCAAAATAGAAAAATACAAGGCTGGAACTTTAATTCTAGGGGGTGATTTCAATATGGTGTGGGACCCCTTAGTCGATAAGAAGGTTCAGAGGGGGAAAGAAATTGACACATATACCATAACTACTGCCAACAGATTCCGTCAGCACATAATCCAACACAATCTATATGACGTTTGGAGGGCATACCACCACAGTGACAGAGATTACACATACTTCTCTAGACCTCATCACTCTTACTCGAGACTAGACCACTTTTTCACGGATTCATGGACACTTGACAGAGTCTTAATGTCGCATATAAAGGTCTGTGCTTGGTCGGACCACGATATTCTCACGCTTACCCTCTCCACTGACCAAACAATTATGTCTAGGCCTAGTTGGAAACTACCTAAGCAGGCCCTGCAAGATAAATCTTTTAGGACTTCTCTCCAAAACTCTATTAGAGAATTCTTACAGCTAAACGAAACCCCGGGTATGCCATCTCAAACAGTTTGGGCCGCCCTGAAAGCGTATGTGAGAGGGATCTGTATTCGGAGACAGGCAAAACTTAGACATCAGATGAAAGCCCCTTTGGGCCTTCTTATGACAGAGTTACGACGGACTGAACAAGAAAATAAGACCTCCCCGTCGAGCCCCCTAGCTGATAAAATCAAAACACTTAGAACGCAAATAGCAGATAGGGAGCTAGAGAGGGTGAAGGAAGCCCATACTCGATTCAAAAAGTTGCTATATTGTCAGGGTAATAAAGCCTCAACGCTCTTAGCGCACAAACTGAGAGGTAGAACCGCGGCAGCTAGAATACTATCGCTCAAACAGGGGAACAAATCGGTCTCCTCGCCCAAAGAAATCGGACAAACCTTTGCGGCCTACTATTCTGATTTGTATCATCTCCACCCTTCAATGGCTGGTGAAGAATCCCCTATTCCAGAAGTGAAAGATTTTTTACAAGGTCTTAATCTACCTGCACTATCAGAGGAAGATAAAGAAACACTTAAGGCCCCATTCTCTCTAACCGAAATTAACTTAGCTATCAAGCATACCCAAAATAATAAAGCCCCGGGCCCTGATGGGTACCCGGCATCCTTCTATAAGCTCTTTAAATCTGACCTGAATAAGATCCTCCTCAAGGTTTTTTTGGAGGCTCGGGAGTCAGGTCTGTTTACTAACGAATATCTACAGGCAATTATTCTACCTATCCCCAAGCCAAATAAAGACCCAACACAGTGTACCAGTTACAGACCAATCTCATTGATTAATGGTGATGTGAAACTCTATGCCAAACTTTGGGCCAACCGCCTTAATACCCTACTCCCGAAGGTAGTTCACTCAGACCAGGTTGGATTCACCTTTGGTAGAGAAGGACCGGATAATTCTCGAAAAATGCTTAATATCCTCACAGAGGCGTCTCGGCTAAAAATTCCCATGCTGGCCCTGTCTTTAGACGCAGAAAAAGCGTTTGACAGGGTCAGATGGGATTACTTATGGTGCACATTAGCCCAATTTGGCATACCAGACGAAGTAATAACAGCTATCCGCGCCTTATACTCATGCCCATCCGCGGTTGTTAAGGGCTTGGGTTTTGCCTCTCCGGAAATTTATATCACTAACGGTACTAGGCAGGGATGTCCCCTATCGCCCTTAATTTTCACATTAGCCATTGAACCTTTGGCCCAAGCCATTAGAAACTCACGTACAATACGGGGAGTGCAGTTCTCCGGCCGAACAGCAAAAATAGCATTGTTCGCGGATGACGTGACATTATTCCTCACAAACCCATTAGGCTCCCTACCTGCCCTTCTTGACCTTATTTCCAAATTTGGTGCCCATAGTTATTATAAGGTCAACGTCTCAAAGACCGAGGCTTTGCCTGTTGGTCTTCCTGCCTTCGATCTAGATGTTCTGCGAACCTCATACTCCTTTCAATGGTCACACTCCACCATCAGACACTTAGGGATTCAACTTGGTGCAGATCGGAGAACAGTACTGTCTATAAACTACTCAGACATTCTTAAAGAAGTTGCCGCACTCACCACCTCATGGAACTTTAAAGAGATCTCATGGCTGGGCCGCATAGCATCTTTTAAGATGACGATCCTACCTAAAATCCTGTATTATTTTCGCTGCATACCTCTCAATGTTCCTAGTGCCCTTATAGATAAGCTCCAATCTCTTGGACAAAAGTATATCTGGGATAAATCTAAGCCTCGTATAGCAGCAAAGATACTTCAGAAAAAGTATGAACAGGGAGGCGTAGCTATGCCTAGTATTCGCGGATACTATGAGGCCGCTAGGCTCTCTCATATCTTAGCTTGGGCAGATAAGGGTGAACCACAAGGATGGAAGACCATAGAGGCCCATGATCTCCCTACAGGTCTGAGTTTAGCCGATTTACCATGGATTCCTACCCACCGGCTAGATACGCTGGGAGTAAAGAATGTCATTATTGGAGACAACTTGAAAATTTGGCACAACCTCAGGAACCTACCAGAGGTTGCCCCACACCCATCTCCTATCCAGTCTTTGCCTGCCTTACTTGCAGCCCTACCGGACACACACGTACAGCGCTGGGGTGTTTGGGATCTGAAAATAATCTCCCAGCTATATCCCTCGGACACTTTGGTGGGCCCGAGCAATATAGGATCTGTCATTCCAAACCCCCCTATATGGCTTAAATTCGAGTACTCTAGACTATACGCCTTCCTGGTCTCTTGGGGATTCCCTAAAGGCCCTAATAGACCTCTGACTACCTGGGAGAAATTGTGGCAACTCCCTGTCAAGACCCCTAAACTGATCTCATTCCACTATAGCTTATTACTTTCGTCCACAAACAAGGACAGACCTTGGCAACTTGGAGCATGGGAGGGAGACTTGTCCAGACCAATCACTGACAAAGATCTACACATGGCTATGACACTAACTAAGAAGACAGTGCACTGTGCGAACACTCTAGAATCATATATGAAACTATTTCTGAAATGGTACTACACCCCCTCTAGACTCTCACAGATGTTTCCTGCAACTTCCCCTCTCTGTTGGAGGGACTGCGAATCAAGAGGGTCCGATATTCATATATGGTGGGAATGTCCTAAACTAAAACATCTGTGGACGCAGGTGTCCTCCCTCTGCTCTAACCTTGGGCTGAACAGATCACTTACCCCTGATATGGCTTTGCTGCATGTATTCCCGAGACACATTCAGGCTCCCCTGTCTAAATTGTTAATTTTTGTTCTCGCTGCCACTAAGTTGGCGATAGCGAGAGCTTGGAAACAGACACAACCCCCGGACATTGCAGTTATTATCTCCATAATACAGACATATGCCAAAATGGAACAGAGTTTCTACCTCAATATAGATAAAGAAGATCTTTACTGGCAGATCTGGGAACCTTGGTTCTATTACCAGGAAAATTATAGGCAGGCGAATTGACCTTGACTCTTGTAACAAACCCACCCGCCTACTCTCTTTCATCTGCAATCACTGATCTATGCTTTCACATCTCCTTCCTTCATTCCCCTAACCCCCACCCCCTCTCCCTACACTGCGCAACCTATTTGCCCTACCCCTGCTCCTATTTTCTGCTGTCCCTGCTTCTTGTGGGGCAATTTGCCCCGCCTGGAGGTGCGTGCTGGAGTTGATCTGTCGGATCACTGAGAGAAGTAAGATAACGAGTTTCATCAGACTGACTTGCTTTAATTACCATAATGCTGAGTTAATACCTATAACTATTATTTCCTGCCAATCATCATAATTAGGGTCGGTCAAACTGTAATGTCCCTTTTTCTATGTTTGTGTACATTGAAAAACCCTTACGGGTATAGGATATGACTTGTGTTTGCTTATGATGATATTCTCACTGTGATTCCAGAAAGACCTATGTATATGCAAGAAACTGTATAACATGTTGTTGTTATTCACAATTTAATCCTAAAATAAAAATTCTTTTTGAAAAAAAAAAAAAAAAAAAAAAAATACGGAAATGGACTGCACTTTCACCTTTGTGCCTTTCTAAATCAAATTCCTTTTTCATATACCATATTCCTTTAAAACAATGCATCAGGTTTTTTTTTTCAAATAGAAATATTCAAAATAGCATTGTTCGTCTCTCTGAAGAAAATTTTATTTTTATTTTTCAATTTAAATATATACTGTACAGTATGCATATATATATGTAACATTTTCTTTTGAAACAATTTCTTAATGCACCATTAGTAAACAGGATTTTGTAGCACACCCATAGAAGTCTATGGTGAGAGGGACCTCTGTATGTTAGCACGCTTGAGGCTTTCGCTCGAGCAAAAT
This sequence comes from Bombina bombina, assembly GCF_027579735.1. NCBI lineage: Eukaryota > Metazoa > Chordata > Amphibia > Anura > Bombinatoridae > Bombina > Bombina bombina. Next base: position 129,123 of record NW_026511103.1, on the reverse strand, counting down.
ATGAGTGCAAGACTAGCAGCACTATTGATTTAACTTCAGTGGTGCTCAAAAGAGTTAATATTTCTCTTGTTAAGTGTATCCAGTCCACGGATCATCTATTACTTGTGGGATATTCTCCTTCCCAACAGGAAGTTGCAAGAGGATCACCCACAGCAGAGCTGCTATATAGCTCCTCCCCTCACTGCCATATCCAGTCATTCTCTTGCAACTCTCAACAAAGATGGACGTAGTAAGAGGAGAGTGGTGTATCATAGTTCGTTTTTTAACTTCAATCAAAAGTTTGTTATTTTTAAATGGTACCGGAGTGTACTGTTTCATCTCAGGCAGCATTAGAAGAAGAATCTGCCTGTGATTTCTATGATCTTAGCAGAAGTAACTAAGATCCACTGCCGTTCTCACATATTCTGTGGAGTGAGGTAACTTCAGCAGGGGAATGGCGTGCAGGTTTTCCTGCAATAAGGTATGTGCAGTTAATATATTTCTAGGGATGGAATTTGCTAGAAAAATGCTGCTGATACCGGATTAATATAAGTTAAGCCTTAAATGCAGTGATAGCGACTGGTATCAGGCTTATTAACAGAGATACATACATGTTAATCATTTTTATATATGTTTGGTGACAAAACTTATTGGGGCCTAGTTTTTTTCCACATGGCTGGCTTGATTTTTGTCCTAGAAACAGTTTCCTGAAGCTTTCCACTGTTGCAATATGAGTGGGAAGGGCCTATTTTAGTGCTTTTCTGTGTAGCTAAAAATACTGACAGAGACATTCAGCTTCCCTCTGCATGATACAGGACATCTCTGAAGGGCTCAAAAGGCTTCAAAGTCGTGTTTGAGGAGGGTAACAATCACAGTAGACTGTGGCAGTTGTTGTGACTGTGTTTAAAAAACGTTTTTGTCATTTATTATTCTGTTTTATTATTAAGGGGTTAATCATCCATTTGCAAGTGGGTGCAATGCTCTGCTGACTTGTTACATACACTGTAAAAATTTTGTTAGTGTAACTGCCTTTTTTCACTGTTATTTCAAATTTTGTCAAAATTTGTTTCTCTTAAAGGCACAGTAACGTTTTTTATATTTCTTGTTAACTTGCTTTAAAGTGTTTTCCAAGCTTGCTAGTCTCATTGCTAGTCTGTACAAACATGTCTGAAACAGAGGATACTTGTTCATTATGTTTAAAAGCCATGGTGGAGCCCCATAGGAGAATGTGTACTAAATGTATTGATTTCACCTTAAACAGTAAAGATCAGTCTTTATCTATAAAAGAATTGTCACCAGAGGGGTCTGTCGAGGGGGAAGTTATGCCGACTAACTCTCCCCACGTGTCGGACCCTTCGCCTCCCGCTCAAGGGACGCACGCTAATATGGCGCCAAGTACATCAGGGACGCCCATAGCGATTACTTTGCAGGACATGGCTGCAATCATGAATAATACCCTGTCAGAGGTATTATCCAGATTGCCTGAATTGAGAGGCAAGCGCGATAGCTCTGGGGTTAGACGAGATACAGAGCGCGTAGATGCTGTAAGAGCCATGTCTGATACTGCGTCACAATATGCAGAACCTGCAGGACATGGCTGCAATCATGAATAATACCCTGTCAGAGGTATTATCCAGATTGCCTGAATTGAGAGGCAAGCGCGATAGCTCTGGGGTTAGACGAGATACAGAGCGCGTAGATGCTGTAAGAGCCATGTCTGATACTGCGTCACAATATGCAGAACCTGAGGACGGAGAGCTTCAGTCTGTGGGTGACGTCTCTGAATCGGGGAGACCTGATTCAGAGATTTCTAATTTTAAATTTAAGCTTGAGAACCTCCGTGTATTGCTTGGGGAGGTATTAGCTGCTCTGAATGACTGTGACACAATTGCAGTGCCAGAGAAATTGTGTAGGCTGGATAAATACTATGCAGTGCCGGTGAGTACTGATGTTTTTCCAATACCTAAAAGGCTTACAGAAATTATTAGTAAGGAGTGGGATAGGCCCAGTGTGCCCTTTTCCCCACCTCCTATATTTAGAAAAATGTTTCCAATAGATGCCACTACACTGGACTTATGGCAGACTGTCCCTAAGGTGGAGGGAGCAGTTTCTACTTTAGCAAAGCGTACCACTATCCCGGTTGAGGACAGTTGTGCTTTTTCAGATCCAATGGATAAAAAATTAGAGGGTTACCTTAAGAAAATGTTTATTCAACAAGGTTTTATTTTACAGCCCCTTGCATGCATTGCGCCTGTCACTGCTGCGGCGGCATTCTGGTTTGAGGCCCTGGAAGAGGCCATCCATACAGCTCCATTGACTGAAATTGTTGACAAGCTTAGAACTCTTAAGCTAGCTAATTCATTTGTTTCTGATGCCATTGTTCATTTGACTAAACTAACGGCTAAGAATTCCGGATTCGCTGACATTACTGGATGTAAGGGTCATACCCTTCCTCAGGACAGGGCCAAATCAAAGGCCAAACAGTCTAATTTTCGTGCCTTTCGAAATTTCAAGGCAGGTGCAGCATCAACTTCCTCTGCTTCAAAACAAGAGGGAACTTTTGCTCAATCCAAGCAGGCCTGGAAACCTAACTAGTCCTGGAACAAGGGCAAGCAGGCCAGAAAGCCTGCTGCTGCCTCTAAGACAGCATGAAGGAGCGGCCCCCTATCTGACAACGGATCTAGTAGGGGGCAGACTCTCTCTCTTCGCCCAGGCGTGGGCAAGAGATGTTCAGGATCCCTGGGCGTTGGAGATCATATCTCAGGGATATCTTCTGGACTTCAAAGCTTCTCCTCCACAAGGGAGATTTCACCTTTCAAGATTATCTGCAAACCAGATAAAGAAAGAGGCATTCCTAAGCTGCGTACAAGATCTCCTTGTAATGGGAGTGATCCATCCAGTTCCGCGGACGGAACAAGGACAGGGGTTTTATTCAAATCTGTTTGTGGTTCCCAAAAAAGAGGGAACCTTCAGACCAATTTTGGATTTAAAGATCCTAAACAAATTCCTCAGAGTTCCGTCATTCAAGATGGAAACTATTCAAACCATTTTACCCATGATCCAAGAGGGTCAGTACATGACCACAGTGGACTTAAAGGATGCCTACCTTCACATTCCGATTCACAAGAATCATCATCAGTTCCTGAGGTTTGCCTTTCTAGACAGGCATTACCAATTTGTAGCTCTTCCATTCGGGTTGACTACAGCCCCAAGAATTTTTACAAAGGTTCTGGGCTCACTTCTGGCGGTCCTAAGACCGCAAGGCATAGCGGTGGCTCCTTACCTGGACGATATCCTGATACAGGCATCAAGCTTTCAAATTGCCAAATCTCATACAGAGATAGTTCTGGCATTCCTGAGGTCGCATGGGTGGAAAGTGAACGAAGAAAAGAGTTCTCTATCTCCTCTCACGAGGGTTTCCTTCCTAGGGACTCTTATAGATTCTGTAGAAATGAAAATTTACCTGACGGAGTCCAGGTTATCAAAACTTCTAAATGATTGCCGTGTTCTTCACTCCATTCCGCGCCACACGGTGGCTCAGTGCATGGAAGTAATCGGCTTAATGGTAGCGGCGATGGACATAGTGCCATTCGCGTGCCTGCATCTCAGACCGCTGCAATTATGCATACTCAGTCAGTGGAATGGGTATTACACAGATTTGTCCCCTCTACTAAATCTGGATCAGGAAACTAGAGATTCTCTTCTCTGGTGGTTATCTCGGGCCCATCTGTCCAAGGGTATGACCTTTCGCAGACCAGATTGGACAATTGTAACAACAGATGCCAGCCTTCTAGTTTGGGGTGTAGTCTGGAACTCCCTGAAGGCTCAGGGTTCATGGACTCAGGAGGAGAAACTCCTCCCAATAAATATTCTGGAGTTAAGAGCAATATTCAATGCTCTTCTGGCTTGGCCTCAGCTAGCAACACTGAGGTTCATCAGATTTCAGTCGGACAACATCACGACTGTGGCTTACATCAACCATCAAGGGGGAACCAGGAGTTCCCTAGCGATGCCAGAAGTCTCCAAGATAATTCGCTGGGCAGAGACTCACTCTTGCCACCTGTCAGCGATCCATATCCCAGGTGTAGAGAACTGGGAGGCGGATTTTCTAAGTTGTCAGACTTTTCATCCGGGGGAATGGGAACTCCATCCGGAGGTGTTTGCTCAATTGGTTCTCCGTTGGGGCAAACCAGAATTGGATCTCATGGCATCTCGCCAGAACGCCAAGCTTCCTTGTTACGGATCCAGGTCCAGGGACCCAGAAGCGGCACTGATAGATGCTCTAGCAGCGCCTTGGTTCTTCAACCTGGCTTATGTGTTTCCACCGTTTCCTCTGCTCCCTCGTCTGATTGCCCAAATCAAACAGGAAAGAGAATCGGTGATATTGATAGCGCCTGCGTGGCCACGCAGGACCTGGTATGCAGACCTAGTGGACATGTCATCCTTTCCACCATGGACTCTGCCTCTGAGACAAGACCTTCTAATACAAGGTCCTTTCAATCATCCGAATCTACTTTCTCTGAGACTGACTGCATTGAGATTGAACGCTTGATCCTATCAAAGCGTGGCTTCTCCGAGTCAGTAATTGATATCTTAATACAGGCACGAAAGCCTGTCACCAGGAAAATTTACCACAAGATATGGCGTAAATATCTTCATTGGTGTGAATCCAAGAATTACTCATGGAGTAGGGTTAGGATTCCTAGGATATTGTCCTTCCTCCAAGAGGGTTTGGACAAAAGATTATCAGCTAGTTCTTTAAAGGGACAGATTTCTGCTCTGTCTATTCTTTTACACAAGCGTCTGGCAGAAGTTCCAGACGTTCAGGCATTTTGTCAGGCTTTAGTTAGAATTAAGCCTGTGTTTAAACCTGTTGCTCCTCCATGGAGCTTAAACTTGGTTCTTAAAGTTCTTCAAGGGGTTCCGTTTGAACCCCTTCATTCTATTGATATCAAACTTCTTTCATGGAAAGTTCTTTTTCTGATGGCTATTTCCTCGGCTCAAAGAGTCTCTGAGTTATCTGCCTTACATTGTGATTCTCCTTATCTGATCTTTCATTCAGATAAAGTTGTTCTGCGCACAAAACCTGGGTTTTTACCTAAGGTGGTTTCTAACAAGAATATCAATCAAGAGATTGTTGTTCCATCATTATGTCCTAATCCTTCTTCAAAGAAGGAACGTCTTTTGCATAATCTAGTCGTAGTCCGTGCCTTGAAGTTTTACTTACAGGCTACTAAAGATTTTCGCCAAACATCTAACCTGTTTGTTGTTTACTCTGGACAGAGGAGAGGTCAGAAGGCCTCGGCAACCTCTCTTTCTTTTTGGCTTCGGAGTCTAATCCATTTAGCCTATGAGACTGCTGGACAGCAACCTCCTGAAAGGATTACAGCTCATTCTACTAGAGCTGTGGCTTCCACCTGGGCCTTTAAAAATGAGGCCACTGTTGAACGGATTTGCAAGGCTGCAACTTTGTCTTCCCTTCATACTTTTTCCAAATTTTACAAATTTGATACTTTTGCTTCTTCGGAGGCTGTTTTTGGGAGAAAGGTTCTTCAGGCAGTGGTTCCTTCCGTTTAAGTTCCTGCCTTGTCCCTCCCATCATCCGTGTACTTTAGCTTTGGTATTGGTATCCCACAAGTAATGGATGATCCGTGGACTGGATACACTTAACAAGAGAAAACATAATTTATGCTTACCTGATAAATTTATTTCTCTTGTAGTGTATCCAGTCCACGGCCCGCCCTGTCCTTTTCAGGCAGGTCTAAATTTTAATTAAACTACAGTCACCACTGCACCCTATGGTTTCTCCTTTTCTCGGCTTGTTTCGGTCGAATGACTGGATATGGCAGTGAGGGGAGGAGCTATATAGCAGCTCTGCTGTGGGTGATCCTCTTGCAACTTCCTGTTGGGAAGGAGAATATCCCACAAGTAATGGATGATCCGTGGACTGGATACACTACAAGAGAAATAAATTTATCAGGTAAGCATAAATTATGTTTTTTGTGCTCCATTTGTAATCTATCCCAATATATGCAATTATCAATTTAATATAATTTTGAGCATTTTCACAATTGACATATTTAAATGGCAAGATGCCTAATTGCAAGCATAAATGAGTGTTTTGGTGATCATATTAAGATTGTGTACACATTTTCGATTTAAACAATTTGATTTAAAACTATTTTTTGTTTTGATTTTATTAAAGGGATAAAGAAACACAATTTTGTTTTCCTTTTATGATTCAGATAGAACATACCATTTTAAAAAAATCTTTCCAATTTACTTATAGTTTCTAATTTACTTCACTCTCTTTGTACCTTTGTTGAAGAAATAACAATGAACATGGGTGAGCCAATAAAACGAGGCATATATGTGCAGCCACCAATCAGCAGCTCCGAAGCAAAAAGGATATAGCGAGTACAAAACAAATTATATTAAAAAATTAAATTGGAAAGTCATTTAAAATGGCATGCTCTATCTGAAATGTGAAAGAAAAAATTGGGTTTCATGTCCTTTCAAAGGAACTGACCATGATAAAAAAACATTAATTTTTAACAAGCCATTTGCACAGTGAAAAGATTGGTAATCAAGAGGTGAAGAAGATTGATTTAAAACAGTCCAAAAACACAGGGAAATCAGCTTGAATCATTTTTGGATTGAAATGCTGATGGTAACTTGTGTCAGCTGATGGTAATACACATGATAAATTTGCAAATTTAAAATGATTCACTTGCATGTTGAAATTAAAAAAAATTAAAATATGTTTATTCATTGGGCTCAATTTAAGAAGTTGCGGATGGAAGCCTGCAGCTGATAGTTAGGATGCAGCGATCATCAGACTGCTGACTCCTAACTTAGGCACCAGCTCTCACCCGGATGTGTCTGAATGGGGTGACTGACAGCCCCTGCTCACACGTGAGCATGGGGGCTGCATTTGCACAAGCTGACAAATTCCGGCAATGTATTGCTGCACACTATCCGTGATGCCGGGAAGACAGGTGTGGAGTGGTCTGCATTTGTCTGCCTGGCATTTTTTTTAAATTTGACCCCACTGCTTAATCAGCTACTGCATGCATCTGAATCATTTTGGTGAAATACTTCTTTATTTACTAAGCAATATATTCTTTGTAGTTTTTCTAATCTCCAGTCTCATTGACTATTTTTACCCTTCATTTTAAGGCTGTTGATTACATTTTAATTAATAGAATTTTTGATAATCTAAACCAAAATGTATACTCCTATATACAATTTATAAAGGGGGAGCACATAATGAGGCTGCTGCAATAACTAGAAGCACAATGTATGTTGTAAGTATGAAAAGGTAGAAGAGTAATATTGGACTTCAGAGATCTTATCAAAAGTATTTATGGACCACAATGTAGCCCTCAGTCCTTCAGTCAAACAGATCTTGTATACTGTATATAAGGCAATTATTCTACACATTAAAATGTATAGCAAATATGAAAATCCCTTAACTGATTACCAATGATAAAGCAACTAGGAAGAATAAAGTTATTATATCGACCAGAACATTTTTTTATGTTATTTTTGGAACTTCATTTAAGCAGTGCTGAAGTTCTGAAAGTTGCTGTGTAACCGTTTTCAAAGCTTTTCGGACTGACAAAAAAAATTGCATTGGAATTATACTGAGGATCAGCACGTGTTTACTCAGATCTAATTAGCACCTCTAAGTTCATTGCTCAGGGCTTATCCCCGGTGACGCTATCCTTCCTTTCATTCCTCGCTTCTCTGAAGTTATCACACCATGATGCTGGAATCAAGCCATGCAATTTAGCATTTTCTCTGATGTCATGTTGAAAGTAACCTTGTGCCAACCTCTGTTATTGCAATAAAGAAAAAGTATCAAGGGGATTGCCAGTGTCATTAGAGCATTTCTTGGCATTTAACATGTTAAAATCAAACCATTATCTCGATAAAAATAAAATTGATCTCAAAGTTATTCACTGATGTGAAGCCCAACTATGAGAATTAAAAACCTTACTTTCAGCTAGATTACAAGTTTGTGCGTTCATCTTTTAACGCTGAAAATATGGTCATTTCAGTGTTAAAACAGCCCCGCAGCCATTACAAGCCTTTTAGCCTGTAACGCAACGTCAGTACCGCACTCGTAAAAATTACGTTTTTTAAAAAAAAAAATCTTTTTATTGATAGAAGGAGTGCATGATATAACATTATTACAAATACATTAGTTTTCCTATTAACCATAGGAGATAAGGTACATCATTAATATGATACTTCTTATACAGCGGTATGATACATAGTTTACAGTAAGATACAGTAAGGAGGCTATATCTTTGAGTCTCATAGTAGTGAAAGGGTATATATTTCAGTTTTCCTTTCCATGCATCCTTCTATACATTTTTTTCCCCACAAATATTGAACACACTAAACCTTTAAATAAGTATACTTACAATATACAATAACCTAGCAAGGCTCAGTATAAAGGTCTGCCATTTGTTTAGAAAGTGTCTCAGTCTATGTTTAGTGTCCAAAGTAGTGTCAAAATGTTCAATAAATAACTGTCTAGACATTCTATGTTTTAACTGGGTCATGGTGGGTGGTTTTTTAGAAATCCATTGCGTTAGGATACACTGTCTGAGTGTCTTCCTATTAAAGTGCTGAGCGTAAGCATAGAACATAATGATTTATTTTGTATTTCCCATGTAAGTAAAAATACGAGTTTAGGGTCAAAGCAAATATCCACCTGAAATGTAAGTTTTACCCAATATTGTATGCGTTTCCAAAATTGGTTTACATATGGGCACTCAAAGAAGTAGTGTTTAAGTGTGGGATTCAGTAATGAACATTTAATGCTTTGGTTTGGCAAACCCTTATTCCAATGAGAACGGAGTGCTGGTGTGATATAATCTTTATTGAGCATTCTGGTCTGCATTTCCCTAATCTGGACCGCAAGACTATCGGTTTTTGTTCTGTCTAAACTAGTTAGTATGTCATTAGATGATATCTCTCCCAGCTCCTCTTTCTGTAATCTGGTCAAGACTCGTTCGACAGTACTCTGCGAAGCCTGCGCTATCAAATGTCGATATATGGGCAACATAGAAAAAACACCCATGGTGTAAGCGACGTGAGTATGAGAAAAGGGGGGAGAGCTGCCAGAAGTCTGTCTGCTGGGTCATTAATGTATTTATATAATGCTGGACCTGGAGATATGCGTAGAAGTGTGAATTTGGTAGGTGATATTGACTTTTAAGGTCCTGATAAGTCCTGACCGTGTGTTAAAGAGGGTCCAGAAGGGTACCCACCGATGTGATTCCCCGTGACTTCCAGTAGCGGAAAGGAACCTTTTCATCACCCGCCAGGACATTCTTATTTCCTATTAATGGGATGTATTTAGGTGTAGGTGATCTGTTTCCCAAGAATTTAAATGCAAGCTTCCAAGCTCGCAGTGCATCCCTGTACATGAGGTTATGTTTAAGACTCAGGGGTAGGTCAGTAAGTTGCATATATGGCAAGTAAGCCAAAGAATGTGGAGAGACAACAGCCGTCTCCAGAACTGGATCATGAAAGTGGTTTGTGTTAAGTTGCCAGTCTATCACCAAAAAAAAATAAAAAATACGTTTTTAATGGGATTCCCATAGCGCCGGTATTACGAGTTTTGCGGTGAGGCTAAAAAACAAGCATTACAGCCTAAAACCACAAGATCAGTAACGCCATCTAAAGTCAGTAGTTATGAGTTTTCCGCTACAAAGCTGTAACATAAAACTCGTAACTAAACTGCTACAAAGTACACTAACACCAATAAACTACCAATTAACCCATAAAAAGGGGGCCCTCCCGCATCACAAATACTATAATAAATTTATTAACCTCTAATCTGCCGCTCCCGATATCGCCGCCACTAATAAAATGTATTAACCCCTATTCCGCAGCTCCCCGACATCATCACCACTATACTAAAGTTACTAACCCTTTAACCGCAGCACTCGCACATCACAAACACTATTTAAATATTATTAACCCCTAATCTGCCATCCGCCCGCATCGCCCCCACTGTACTAAAGTTATTAAGTCCTACACCGCCGCCACTATAATAAACCTATTAACCCCTAAACCGAAAGCCCCCCACAACAAAATATAATACATTAAACTGTTTTTTAGCTCTTTTACTACACAAACCCTAATCTAAAAATAAAACCCACCCAAAAAACCCTTAAAAAAATCTAACACTTACCCCAAGACGATCCACTTACAGTTTTTGAAGTCCCGCTTGAACGATCTTCCTCCCGGCGAAGAAGTCCTCATCCAGGCAGCCTCTTCTATCTTCATCCAGACGGCGAGAAGTCTTCATCCAGATGGCCTCTTCAATCTTGATCCCGGCGGGGAAGTCCTCATCCATGCGGCGAAAAGTCTTCATTCAGGCGGCCTCTACTATCTTGATCCCGGCTGCGCGGAGCGGGTCCATCCTGAAGACATCTGGCGCGGAGCATCCTCTTCATACGGTCGCCGCTGTATACTAAATCTTCAATCCAAGGTACGCGATCCAAGATGGCGTCCCTTGCATTCCTATTGGCTGAAAAATTTGAATCAGCCTATAGGAATTAGAGCTGCTAAAATCATATTGGCTGTTCAAATCAGCCAATAGGATTTAAGCAGCTCTCATTCTATTGGCTGATTCATCATCCAATTTAAGGGCCCCCCAAAAGGCCCTTTTAAGGATGTTTTATTTTGGGGTGTTTTTTTTTAAAGGGTATTAGAATAGGAATAATATTTAATTTTTTTGGATAATTTCTTTGTTTTTTTTTGTAATGGTAGGTTTTTTTATTTTTTGTAAATTTAGGTTTTAGTGTAAGGTAGCTTAGGTTTTATTTGACAGGTAATTTTTTATTTAATTTAACTAGGTAGTTATTAAATAGTTAATGATTATTTACTAACTAGTCTACCTAGTTAAGTTAAAATAAATACAAACTTACCTGTGAAATAAAAATAAAACCTAAGCTAGCTACAATATAACTATTAGTTATATTGTAGCTAGCTTAGGTTTTATTTTACAGGTAAGTATGTATTTAGTTTTAAATAGGTATTATTTAGTTAATAATTGTAAGTTTAATTAAGCTATATTTTAATTATGTTAAAGTTAGGGGGTGTTATGTTAGGGTTACGTTAGGGTTAGGGGTTAATAGTTTAATTTAGGTTGTTGCGATGTGGGGGACTGGCGGTTTAGGGGTTAATAAGTTTATTTAGTGGTAGTGATATGGTTTAGGGGTTAATACCTTTATTTAGGTGGCAGCAATATCGGAAGCAGCAGAATAGGGGTTAATAACTGTAGGCAGGCGGCGGCGATGTCGGGCGCAGCAGATTAGGGGTGTTTAGACGTGGGATTTATGTTAGGGTGTTAGGTTTAAACCATATTTTCTTTTTCCCCATAGACATCAATGGGGATGCATTACAGAGCTTTTCTTTCCGCGATCGCAGGTGTTAGGTTTTTTTCTGACCGCTCTCCCCATTGATGTCTATGGGGAAAGCTTGCACGAGCACGTCACATCAGCGCTTGTTTTTGGTGCGGTATGGCGCTTAAAAACCCAGTATCGCACGCACAAGCCTGTTTTTTTAAAACTTGTAATGGCAGCGCTATAGGGGATTAAATAACGCCACTTTTGTTGCGTTCGTTAATTTCCCTATAGTGCTCAAAACTCGCAATCTATCCAATTTTGAATTAATTAATTAAATTCATTACTCAGTTCTATTTTAGTTATTATAGGTGGGGTGTTACTTTAAATCTTCCTAAATGGAGGCCTTTATTTACATTGTTTTAAATAAAGTTTTTAAATATCATCAATATTTGCTTGCAATTCATTAACACATTAGTAATTTGCTATATGCTGCATGCATGTGAATGCACCATATTAACATGGGCTCTTAGTTTAACAGATTTTTTTTGGGGGGGACAGAGTTTAAGGGGCCGATTTACCAAGGGCCGAATGGACCCTGATGCCCCTGTTTCTGCGTGAGCCTTCAGGCTCGCCAGAAACAGCAGTTATGAAGCAGTGGTCTTAAGACCGCTGCTCCATAACTGGTCCGCTGCCTCTGAGGCTGCGGACTGCAATCCGCCCGGTCCTAAACAATCGGGTTGATTGACACCCCCTGCTAGCGGCCGATTGGCCGCGAATCTGAAGGGGACGGCGTTAACTGCTTGTGCAATACCGCCCCCTGCAGATTCGCGGCCAATCGGCCGCTAGCAGTTGGTGTCAATCAACCCGATCGTTTAGGATTGGGTAGATTGCAGACCGCAGCCTCAGAGTTCACCAGAACTGCTTGTGCAATGTTAAATGTCGACAGCGGATCTTAACTTTAGCATGGAATACATTTTTACCATTTAATTCTAAAAGTTTATTTTTTAAACATATATAATAAATAAAATCAAGCCACTTGTAGATAAGCTATTAAGGTGACATAGACGCAGAATAATGTTTATATGAGCTGAATGCAGCACAAACAACTGCCCTACCTGAACTACAAGACTTTAAAAAGTTCTGGTAATTTCTCTAGGAGCTCTAACACGTGTATAAAACAATGAAAATGTTTACTACATGGAGTATGTTCTAAAGTTATGAATCTCATCATAAAAATGAGGTACTCAATCTCCTGAGCTTTCTGGAGGCTTGAGTCATTACAAAATGTAAAACTAATAAGATGTATATTGTTATATCATCACAGACACAGGTTAAATGATATTCAGTCTGCTGTTTGTTATACAAAATGAAAATTACAAACTGTGAGGAAGACTTAACAAATGAAGCTTAGAGCTTAGCTCAGTAACGAGATGCTCTATATTACCTTCTCTGCTTGAACACTCACTCATTGTTTTTGTAGTTTCTAATGTTATATATGTAGATATATGTACTAATAAAAAAGTTCTCTATGTAAAGAATCTTCGGTAGTGATTTATCTGTACTTAAATTATTTACAAAAAAATATGTGTAAACTAGACTTATTTTTATTATATCACAAACATTCAATATTCAAAATCAATTTAAATAGACAGTCTAGGCCATAATAAACTTTCATGATTCAGATAGGGCATGGAATTTTAAATAACTTTCCAATTTTCTTTAATGACCAATTTTGCTTTGTTCTCTTTGTATTCTTAGTTGAACGCTAAACCTAGAAGGTTCATATGCTAATTTCTTAGACCTTGATGGCAGCCTCTAATCTGAATGCACTTTGACAGTTTTTCACCACTAGAGGGTGTTAGTTCATGTGTATCATATAGATTACACTGTGCTCACGCACGTGGAGTTACCTAGGAGTGAGCACAAATTGGCTAAAATGCAAGTCTGTCAAAAGAACTGAAATAAGGCGGCAGTTTGCAGAGGCTTAGATACCAGGTAATCACAGAGGTAAAAAGTATATTAATATAACTGTGTTGGTTATGCAAAACTAGGGGAAGGGTTATAAAGGGATTATCTATATTTTTAACCAATAAAAATTCTGGTGTAGACTGTACCTTAAAGCTCCTTATTGATGTAACTTAAATGTCAATGTAAACGTTGTTTTGAGCTTGTAACAAATTCAGAAGAAAATATTATTTTAGTCTTTTTAAAAAAAAAAAAAAAATTTACACCTCATACACAGAAATATCAGAAATTGCACTCTGACACTAAATTCTTCAAATAAAACTAGGAATACTACTCTATGAAATCTACCTTCATACATAAGTTCATATAGAAAATAACTTTTTTTTTTTTTTTTTTAAATATATTTTTTATTGAGGCATTAAGGATAAACAGAACAACAGAAAATATGTCCAGGCACGGAGCAGAAGCAATAAAAAATACTTATACATTTTACGTATGAGAAATAAACAAGGGGTGAGATTGTGGTGCGCAAATGTGGCATCCGTTATTGCAATATCTAGCCCATAGTAGTGCAATATTGATATAGGTGTAGGAGTCAGTGTCATGAAATATAGCTGGGTCAACAACAAAAGGAGAATAATTGATATAGATTATAGCACCATCTTGGTAACCTTGAGAGTAAAATGTAACACTTTATGTATGAGTCATATGCAACTGGGTCGAATAGGAATGAAACCTCGATTTTTTAATACAGATAAATAGTGGTCCCTACCCCGCTATAAGAGGTAATCTATTAGCTGCAAGTGACGGGAGGTAGGGAGTTGGCTTTTTGTCAGGCCTCCCGTAGGCCTGAGTGTATGGGGGAGGGAGTTCAGCGGGCACCAGCCGCTCGTAATGGGGGGAAAGGGGGGGGCGTAGCCAGTTAGAATGTTAGGAGGGCGTAAACTACAGGACTAATCAGCTTTATAAAGAGAAAAATTCCAAAATGAGAAAAACCTGAGGGGTCAAATGTAATGCATAGGATCAGAGTATTAGGAATCGGATAGTGGCGGTTGCTCACTAAGACTACTAGGCTAAACTGTATATAATCTTGGGGTACGAATAAATGAAAGTGGAAATTGGATATCCGTTTTCCTCCAGGGAAACTATTAGGACATGAAAGCTAATTACAAGGGGTTAATATTTAACGCTATTATATGGTGAGGGGTCATAGTTAAGTATGAGGCAACTGAGTCTTAGTCCAACACTCAATGCAAGTAAATTCGCTTTCTATAAAATGAATAAAAATGGGTCTCAACAATATTATGTGGAGGGGGGGACATTAGGATGTTTGGAGCATAGGGGACCTCTGGGTGAGCCCCTCTCCTAGGGAAGTGCCACCTATAGGCGATGCGGGAAAAAGGAGTAGGGGTATGACCCGCAGGCACTAAGTACCGGCGGGAAAGGGAGGAGAGGAGCTCAACAGGAACAGATAATATGTACTAGAATTAAATTCAGGGTAGATAATATAAGTTGCTAGGAGCATAGAGTATGTACCTAATGATTGGATCTAGTGTATGGGTTAATCAATTTAGGTACTTTAAGACTAGCGGTCAAGTAACAAGTAGACCTACCTGGTTATAAGTTAATGAGAAAACATTTCAGGCTGGGGATGAGGGGAAACAATAGATTATGGGGTATTTATTTCGTTCAGGAAGGTCAGCAGATAGTAGAAGTTGGGTTCTAAGGGTTATTAGTTAGGGCTCTTATATAGTGAGGGGTTATACTTAAGTTGAAAGCAACTAAGTCCTGGTCTAACCCATAGCATAATGAAGGTCAGACCAGGGAGCCAAGAGATAATAAAGCTTCAACATTAGTTTGACAATCTATTGTGTAAGGTCTTCATAGTATCTAGTAGCTTTGTGGGTAATAGCTTATACACAAACTGAAGCGGCAAATGGCTGAGCTGTCATATCAGTGATTAAATGGGTTAGACACTGTGGCTACTAACATATCTATGTATATCAGAATGAGATATAACTCAAGGTTGTCACATACATAGCATAACAAGATGACATCTAGTATTGGAGCAGTGGAAAAGTCTAACTGTATTAATAAATTTGTTATATCAATATGGGTTATAATAGCCCTAAAGCCTGATGCACAGATATTATCTTATTATATGGTATTCAGCTTCCAGCTACTATTAGTTTCTATCATTATATCAACCAAGCATAAAATACCCAGCATAAAATTAATATTATCCACAGTCAGTTAATACATGGTTAAAAGGGAGGTTAGAATATCATAGTTATACAGATAACTTAAGCATGTCCAGGTCTCATTGCATAAAGCTTTATGAACAGCAGCAAATTTGGCTAGTCTCCAGATATACCCATATTAGATGATTTTAGCCTGTTCGCAAGAGGTTTTGTATAGAACTAACATTAGACTTATAAACCTTCTATCACACTCTGAACTATTAACTGAAATCCTGCAATGGAGCTCCAAGTGGAATAGAAAGCGTTAATGAACAACAAATAGCTGTAATACAATAAGTTATATAGCTAGTCTAGTACGAGTTACACATTACACGCTAACACATATATTAACTATAATTTAAACTTGGCAAGAGTGAAGTATAATGATAAAGAATAACAGCTGTCTGCATATCTCCTACAGTGTACTAAGGACCTTAGACTTGTAACTTTTTAATCCAGAGTCTATCAGATCTCCTAAAAAAATTTAACATATAACACGAGTCAATATTTGTGAAGCTCTGGTGTAGGAAGTTCATATAATGGCAGCCGGTATGATCCAAGAATACTAGAGTCGAAGGGGAGAGGTAAGAACATATCCGACTCTCAGTGAACCAGTCTCACACCTGATATCGCTGAAGCAATCCTGTGTTAACCGATACCCAGACGTATTTCATTTCCATGCTGCTCAATCCTCGGAAGACTGAAGCCGCTCACTAGCTGCAGCAGCACTGACCAAGGGCTATCCAGAGTTGAGACGGTCACCATTGAATCAGATAATGTATGTTTAAACCTAATACCCTAACATAAAAACCACGTCTAAACACCATTAATCTGCTGCCCCTGACATCGCCAACACCTGCATTACACTTATTAACCCCTAACTGCCGCCACTATACTTAAGTTATTAACCCCTAAACTTCTGGCCTCCCACATCACTAACTCTAAATAAATATATTAACCCCTAAACCTAACCCTAACCCTAACGTAACCCTAACACCCCTAACTTTAGCATAATTAAAATAAATCTAAATAAAACCTAATATTAATAACTAAATAATTCCTATTTAAAACTAAATACTTACCTTTAAAATAAACCCTAAGCTAGCTACAATATAACTAATAGTTACATTGTAGCTATCTTAGGTTTTATTTTTATTTCACAGCTAAGTTTGTATTTATTTTAACTAGGTAGACTAGTTAGTAAATAGTTATTAACTATTTACTAGCTACCTAGTTAAAATAAATACAAATTTACCTGTAAAATAAAACCTAACCTGCCTACTAACACTAATATCTAACATTACAATAAAATTAAATAAATTAAATTAAAAAAATACATTTATCTAAATTACAAAAAATAATAAACACTAAATTACACAAAATAAAAAAGAAATTATCAAAAATAAAAACAAATTACTCCTAATCTAATAGCCCTATCAAAATAAAAAAGCCCCCACCCGCAAAAAAAAAAACCCTTAGCCTACACTAAACTGCCAATAGCCCTTAAAGGGCCTTTTGCTGGGAATTTCCCCAAAGAAATCAGCTATTTTAACTGTAAAAAGAAAAATACAAACAACCCCCAAACAGTAAAACCCACCACCCATACAACCCCCTAAAAATAAAATCCTATCTAAATAAACCTAAGCTCCCCATTGCCTTGAAAAGGGCATTTGGATGGGCATTGCCCTTAAAAGGGCATTTTTCTCTTTTACGTTGCCCAAAACCCTAAGCTAAAAATAAAACCCACCCAATAAACCCTTAATAAAACCTAACACTAACCCCCGAAGATCCACTTACAGTTTTTGAAGACTGGACATCCATCCTCATCCAGCCGGCGAAGTCTTCATCCAAGCGTCAAGAAGTCCTCAACAAAGCCGGGAGAAGTCTTCATCCAAGCGGCAAGAAGTCATCATCCAGGCAGGCAGAAGTCTTAATAAAGACGGCATCTTCTATCTTCATTGTTCCGACGCGGAGTGGCTCCATCTTCAAGACATCCGGCGCGGAGCATCCTGTTCATACGGTCCCAGTTGTACAATGAAGGTTCCGTTTAAGGGACGTCATCCAAGATGGGGTCCCTTGAATTCCAATTGGCTGATAGAATTCTATCAGCCAATCAGAATTAAAGGGTAAAAAATCCTATTGGCTGATGCAATCAGCCAATAGGATTGAGCTTCAATCCTATTGGCTGATCCAATCAGCCAATATAATGCGAGCTCAATCCTATTGGCTGATTGGATGAGCCAATAGGATTGAATCTCAATTATATTGGCTGATTGCATTGGGTTATATTAAAGGTTTATTGGGTGGGTTTTATTTTTAGCTTAGGGTTTGGGCAATTTAAAAGAGCTGAATGCCATTTTACGGGCAATGCCCATCCAAATGCCCTTTTCAGGGCAATGGGTAGCTTAGGTTTTTTAGGTAGGTTTTTAATTGGGGGGTTGGTTGTGTGGGTGGTGGGTTTTACTGTTGGAGGGTGTTTGTATTTTTATTTGCCAGGTAAAAGAGCTGATTTCTTTGGGGCAATGCCCCGCAAAAGGCCCTTTTAAAGGCTATTGGCAGTTTAGTTTAGGCTAGGGGTTATTTTTATTATTTTTTTTGGGGGGGGGGCTTTTTTATTTTGATAGGGCTATTAGATTAGGTGTAATTAGTTTAAATATTTGATAATTTCTTTTTTATTTTGTGTAACAGTGTTTTTCATTAATGTAATTTATTTAATTTTAGTGTAATGTTAGGATTAACTGTAAGACAGGTTAAGTTTTATTTCACAGGTAAATTTGTATTTATTTTTACTAGGTAGTTAGTAAATAGTTAATAACTATTTACTAACTAATCAACCTAGTTAAAATAAATACAAACTTACCTATGAAATAAAAATAAAACATTAGTTATATTGTAGCTATCTTATGTTTTATTTTACAGGTAAGTATTTATTTATTTTTAAATAGGAATAATTTAGGTATCAATTGTTATTTTTATTTGGAATTTTTTAAATTATGTTAAAGTTAGTGGGTGTTAGGGTAAGGGTTACGTTAGGGTTAGGTTTAGACTTAGGGTTAGGTTTAGGGGTTAATAACTTTAGTATAGGGGCGGCGACATTGGGGGCAGCAGATTAGGGGTTAATAAGTGTAGTTAGGTGGGGGCAATTTTGGGGCAGCAGATTAGGGGTTAATAACAGTAATGTAGGTTGCGGAGATGTTAGGGACAGCAGTATAAGGGGTTAATAAGTGTATGTAGGTGGCGATGACATTGGGGTAGCAGATTAGGGGTTAATAATATTTAACTAGTGTTTGCGATGCAGGAGTGCAGCGGTTTAGGGGTTAATATGTTTATTATAGTGGTAGCGATGTCCAGAGCGGCAGATTAGGGGTTAATAATTATATTTTAGTGTTTGCGATGCGGGAAGGCCTCGGTTTAGGGGTTAATAGGTAGTTTATGGGTGTTAGTGTTCTTTGTGACACTTTAGTTATGAGTTTTATGGTACAGTTTTGTAACGTAAAACTCATAACTACTGACTTTCAGCTGGCGGTACAGATCTTGCAGTTATAGGCTGTACCGCTCACTTTTTGGCCGGACAGGCAAACTCGCAATACCGGCACTATGGAAGTCCCATTGAAAAAGGACTTTTTGAAAGGTGAGGTAGTTACGTTGCATGACGGCCAAAAAGGTGTGCATTACATATACCTACAACACCTGTAATACCAGCGGTAGTGAAAAAGAGCCATAACGCTGCTTTTCACTCATAACACACAACTCGTAATCTAGCTGAATGAAAAGTAAATTGCAATAATCTATTAATGATTACACATGGACACATGTGGGAGATGTTCTGGCTATTTAGGTGAAATTATATATATATTTTTAATTATGTCTAATAGATACAAGTGAGGGATACTTCACAACAAACATCACACCAAGATTTTGATTAAATGAAAGAATTGAAATGAAGAGCACCAAACGTGAAAATACATCTTGTTGCATTTTAGAAGCATTAAATTGTTGTTAGTTTACAAAGCCATTGTTACTCTTCGGCTACTAACCACAGTGGCAGTTTAGTACAGGAGATATCAAAGCTTTGGTTTATCTGCTGTATGGGGAGATTGGTGGGGGTGTTTGCACGTGGATCTGGACATGCAACAATCTACAGGAGTCCCTCATAGTTCAGAGTGCTGCCTCAAGCACAGTAACCTGAGAAGATTATAGACTGGCTGCTGGAAGGGTTCCACCTTCACGGGACAGGGTATCAGTATAAGGCACATAACAAAAAAAATAGCCATTATGTACATTCTCATTTAATGCATTTTTAAACTCTAGAAAACAAATCAAAAGAAGGCGCCCATTGCGTAGTATAGTCTAGGAACATGAATGCAGCAATCAATGAATGGAAATTCACTTACATTTGTTGAAGCACTTCTAAGTGCTGTATGTGCAGGCCACATATTCAAAGTAGTCTGGCTAACTCGTCTCTTGTGTCAGGAACTGTATTATAGTTCTCCTTCCCAAAGGCAAACAATAAAACCTGTATCCCAAGGTCTGATGTGATTCCAGTTAGTTTGACTGCATCAATCCCAAATCCAATAAATGTGCAAAAGTGTTTCAATATAAAATCATGTTTAATGCATCAAACACATAAAAAGCGACGCGTTTCACAGTGTCACACTGTTTCTTTAGGCTGATATTAAAACAACATATATGCAGGCCTTTTATACACACAAGAATCCAATTAAAAAAAAACATTAAAATCACCCCCCTCCCCCTAATTTTCACTGATGAAATAAAACCCCAAATTTAATGTTACAGTGGTTTCAGAACTTGCATAAACACACAATATAATATATTTAATTAAAAACTATATATATAAAACATTGTAGATACTATGTTGTAAATAGTATATAAATTCCCAATCCGAGGTAGATAAACCTTCATTGGTTACCGATATATATACGAGTGGTCCACTGCTAGCCAATTGCACACCATCAAACCAACACCACATTGTTTGTGATTGGTTGATATGTGGGCTCGGCGAGTGCGTGTACAGACTGCTAAATAAACAAAAGAAAGCTGATGTACTTGATTGTAGCATGAATTGATCTACGTGAGATGAGCAAGTGAACAAACTCTATGGGCTCCATGTACAAAGCAGTGAAAGCTGCTCTGGAGCCCTTGCAGGGCAGGTTCGCATATGTGAGCCTGCTTCCCGCAATGTAAGAAGCAGTGGTCATTAGACCGCTGCTTCTTACACCCTATGCCACCTCTGAGGTGGCGAGGGAAAATCACTGAGAGCTCGCTCGCTCTCTGTGATTGACAGCCCCTTCTGTCGCATGAATGAAGGGGCGGGCATTACACACTCCAATGAGTGTGTAATGATACATACGGGCACGTGGAACAACAGATCCGCTGCCCATGTGTAGCGAAGGTGGGTGGACAGGTTCACGAGTTGAGAAACTGTCCGCCGGCCGGTTAGTACATGGAGCCATATGACTCGTATTACGTGAAAGCTCTGTTTGACCAATCAAAAGGAAACAACTAGTGATCGGCGTGCAGCTATATTTAGTAGATAATATTCAAAGTAGTTGTACTCTGGACCAATATTGTCCGTTAGTATAATTGAATCGGCGGATAAATTCTAAATAGAATATCAAATTAGAGTGCAAAAAAATGGTAACGGGCATCAAGCTCCATATGGAGCTTGATAAATATGCTCCTAAGTGCGCTTTGTAAATGGAATACATATTCCAAATATCAACAATGCATTAATCATATGCATGTTACAATACAGAAATTTAGTAGGACAACGGGATTATGTATTCGTCGATATTAAAAAGGATTTTTTTTATATAACTGTGCTAGCTAAAATGTGCTAAAAATAGCTATGTAACTATACAGAATTACACTATTACACTGTCGATAATATAATATAAAAATGAAGATATGGTTATCAATTTGAGTAAAAAATCATTATGACTATACTAATGCAGATCCAGGTTGCATATGTCCGGACTTGTGTATACATACAATTAATGAAACGCAGCCAAATCTACATTCATGTTCAGACCTAGGGAATTGCAGTATTCAATGTAAAACTCCAAAAGGTTTCCCTCTGTCTGAGTCTGTTGAATCTGTTATATAAATGAGATGCTGGTATATATTCAATTGGAATTATATTAAAAATATTGGTGTTTCCATTGTGGGTCAAGTTACAATGTCTTGGGACACTATGGAATTTTTCTACACGTTTGACCAATATATTGGATTCCACAAAGTTGGCACATTAACAAATATATTATATACGTGGAGTCACAGGTGACATGACTCTGTAGTGGGTAACTCACTTTTGTGTTATAAGACATAAAGTTGTCAGTGCCTTTTTTAAAATATTTGCACATACAGAATTTTTGGAGTGATAGTTTCCGAATGAAACAATTAAGGTCAACAAAAAGATCAAAATATTATGTGTATTGGATGGACTAAAGGATAAGCCCCTGCCGAAAACTCTAATTTCATCTTCAGTGAGGTGATGAGAAGACAGATTATAAATACCCTTTTTTAGTGTCTGTAACCTTTTTTATTTGGCGGCTCTATTTCTTCCTTTGCTTCCTCTTCTATGTATACCATTTTGATTTTTGATGATGGGGTTCTGGTTATTAATGGTTCTAGGTATTGGGCTATTTTCGGTTGGGTATATCTTTTTTTGTGGCCCCTGTCTAAAATAGATTAATTATTCATCTGTCTGTTGTTAGATCTGTCTGCATACACAGAACAGGAGGGGATTTCCCCATCTTCCTGTTCTAGTTGAAGTGGGGCAGAACTTCATATCTATTGGATGTATTGTAGGCACCTATATTATCATCCAAATGTCTATTGTAGGAATGGGCAGCTCTTCTCGGGTGAATGGCCGTTTACTTTAAAAGATCCTAGAAAACAAATCAAAAGAAGGCGCCCTAGAAAACAAATCAAAAGAAATCACCCCCCTTTAGCTGTTTTGATTTTAACTCAGTGATTACTGATACTTTAATTACATTTTCAAATCATTCCACTACACAATTCTTGGATTAGTATTACAAAAAAGAATTTTCTACATCTGACACCAAAAAGGGGAAAGATTGATCCAAATGAATACTTTTGCTTTTTTTTTTTTAGCAAGATATATGGAAACAGTCCTTAGCAACTCTAATACAAAGTTACATACATAGGTCAGTGTCACATTATCAGTTCTATTGATAGACCAACAGGTATATATTAATGTACTAATGTATGACGTGTGTAACCAGCAGGGTTGTTTACTCTTTGCCAAGGAAATGTACTGTCAGTGTTGATTGGCTCGCTGTAACTGCTTAAAGGGAAAAAAGAAAATAATTTATTGTGATTAGAAAATGTTGATGTTGCACTATTGCTTGCAAATAACTATACTAAAATTTGTGCCTGGCTAGACGTGGTTTTCCACACCGACACTCTCAGGGGCAGCCCTCATAGGATTCTATAAATAAAGAGGCTGACCCTGCTAGTGGAGAGAGATGTTTCCCATAGAAATAATAAGAGCTCTCTGCTATGTAAATATTTGCAATAGAGGACGAAGTAAACAAGGAAAACAAGTTGTGTGTTTAAAGTCACTGTTATTTTCATATGCATAAGAAAAAGCAAGAAAAAGCAGTGAGGGCGAAAATATTTAGTATTACAGTGTGATTTGAGAGACAATTTCATTTACGCCCACAGAATGCACATGTTCAGCCCATTTTACAAAAAAAAAACATTTACACTTTGTATTTTGTACTTATGAATACAAATGTATGTGTTTTTTGCACATACAGTGTATTTAAATGACGATTGCATATTTAATACCGTGGCCAGACTGTTATCTGATGGATAACAGTCCGTCCACGATATAGATAGATTTGATAGATATATTAGATAGATAGAAGATAGATAAATAGAAAGATAGATAGATAAATAGATATATAGATTCGATAGATAGAGCATTTCCCAGACAGAGAACTACAAGACGTGCGGGCTGGGAACCATGGTTAGGTTCCCAGAGGTGGTTGCGGCGCCCGAGGCTCTGATTAGAACAGAGCACTCTGGAGCGTATCTGCCCTCGGCCGGACTCGGATTATGCTTCGGGATTCTCTCTGTCGGCATTCTGCCAGAGCACCATTTAAATACGATTTATTCTGGTGTAATTTACATACAAATTTTACATTTTTGTTAAAATACAATTTTTTTGTGAACAATTTTGTTATTTTTTTCTTGAGTATTTTTATGTGAATTATTCAATTATTCATTTTGTATGAATTTTAAATTACGATTTTCATTGTGCACTTTTGTAATATATTCATCTCCTTCACATAGTTATTCCCCGCCTCCCTCTAGTCATGGGTGCCGCCATGTTAAAATCTAGCTTTCGCTGCATTCTAGTTCTGATGTGCAGCATCTCATCTTTAGATACATGCAGAGTATCCTAGCTCCAAGAAGGCAACACCCTTAATTAGAGAGAGGTGCATAAAAAGTATTTAGTGTTTAATGTCCCTTTAAGCACATCTGTAAAGTCAGCTTTAGAGCAGAAATGCACTCCTGGGAGCAAGCTGGAGAGATCTTGTGTATCAATGACAAGAAGTATATATGTGTAGCCACCAATCAACCAGCTAGCTCCCAGTAATGCATTGATATGTATGCTTTTCAACAAAAGATACCAAGAGTAAAAAGTTAATTTCATAGACGTGAAATTAAAAGGCTGGTAAAATTGCATGTTCTAGCTGAACAATGAACAATCAGTTTTGATTTAATAAGAATTAATTTACCTAAATTATAATACAATTTTAAAATATCACTTTAAAGAATATTAAAAACTCTAAAAAAAAAGCTGTTTCTAACATGTTTCGTTAACTCTTTGTCCCTGTTTATAACATATTTTCAAAGGTGTTGAAACTTGATTTTAAAAGGTTGTGAAATCCATTTTTTTTCTTTCATTTTAGTCAAATTTCCAATTTACTTATTTTTTCTAATTTATTTCGTACTCATGGTATCCTCTGTGGAAAAGTATACCTTGGTAGGCTCAGGAGCTTCTGATTGGTGGCTGTGTATCTATGCCTCATGTTATTGGCTCACCCATGTGCTTTTCTTTTCTTCAACAAAGAATACCAAGAGATTTAAGTACATTTGATTATACAAATAAATTGGAAAGTTATTTAAAATTGTATGTTCTATCTGATTAATGAAAGTAACATTTTTGGGTTTCATGTCCCTTTAATGTTATTTTACCCTTCCTTAAAAGGATACTAAACCCAAATTTTATCTTTTATGAGTCAGATAGAGAATGCAATTTTAAGCAACTTTCTATTTTACTCCTATTATCAATTTTTCTTGCATTCTTTATTTGAAAAAGCAGGAATGTGAGGCTAAGAGCCGGCCCATTTTTTGGTTCAGCACCTGGGTAGAGCTTGCTCATTGGTTTGCTACATTTTGCTAATAATCAGCAAGTGCTACCCAGGTTCTGCACCAAAAATGGGCCGGCTCTTAATTAAATTCCTGCTTTATAAATAAAGATAGCAAGAGAACAGAGAATCAAGAAAAAATGATAATAGGAGTAAATTAGAAAGTTGCTTAAAATTACATGCTGTATCTGAACCACGGAAGCAAAATAATTGGGTTTAGTATACCTTTAACTACTAGTTTGTAGTGAGTGAAGTTAGCAGGTTTATAGGCAAGACCTATTAATACAATAGTGGCAGCCAAATTATAATGGAATGAAACAATACACACAGGAAGCTTAAAGTGTCATAAAAACACGTTTTTTTCTTTAGTTATTAAGTCTAAGCAAACCATTTAAAAAAGTTTGACATTTATTTATATAATTAAATGTGCTTTGTACTCATTAGCATCCTTTATTGAAGAGTATACCTAGGTAGGTGGCGTGCACATATTTGGAACACTAGATGGCAGCAAACATTGCTGCCATCTAGTGCTCTTGCTAATATATAACATTGTTAAAATATTTCTGGAAAACTTTTGCAATATAGTGCTCCAAACCTGGGCACATTCCTTAACCTTTCTGCTTTTTTACAAAGGATATAAAGATAATTAAATAAAGTTGATAATATAAATATATTATAAACATTTTAAAAATCAAAATGATATGCCCTACTAGTCATATATATATTATATTGATTTTTTAACCTTTTCATTATTGAGAGTTGTTAAATTAAGTCTTATAATGAAATAGTGTAAACAAATTAAAAACATGAATGAATATAAAGTCTGGAAAACAGGAAGTGATAGTATTTGTTCAATTTGAATAGCAATGTGCAAAATTTAAAATTGGGTGTTTCAACAAAACTAAAAAATTGAGTCTATGAGCATTCAAAATTCAAATAGAGCATGCAGTTTTAAATAACTTTTCAAATTGCTATTATTATCTAATTTGCTCTGTTCTTTTGGTATCATTTGCTGCAAAGCTTACCTAGGTATGCTCAAGAGCAGGGAGCTAGCTGGTGCTTGGTGGCTGCACATATATGCCTTTTGTCATTGGCTTACCGATGTGTCCAGCTAGCTCCCAGTAGTGCATTGCTGTTCCTTCAACAAATTATATCAAGAGAAAGAAGCAAAATTGATAATAGAAGTAAATTTGATATCAATAGAAAGAAGCAACATTGATAATAGAAAGAAGTAATTGGAAAGTTGTTCAAAATAGTTTGTTCTATCTGAATCAGGAAAGAAACATTTTGTGTTTCATGTCCCTTTAAAGGGAGAAGATACTTAAATATTTTCTGTGGGCCTTTTAAAAGAGAATGTGGCCCATGTACTACTAAGCACTGTATGGAGAAGGTCCACGACTTGGGATGATTTATCTCTGCCAACTCCGAGGTGGCAGCAGTTGGATGATTACAGTTTTTTTTTAAACGGATATTCATGTGTTAAATAAACCAGCTTTTTCTATGGGAACTGTCCCTATCAGCCAATGTGCAAGTTGAGTCCCAAGATTAAGATTTTTTTTTTTTCAAGCATAAATATTTTAACACATCTAACTGCTGTTCTTTAACCTTTTACTGCCGTTATGCCGTTGTATTCCATCCAAATGGCGCTGGGCTTTAGCCCCGTTAGGGCGAAATACAATGTCATAGCCGTTGGATGTCCTGAAGCCAACTGCGCTTCCTGGATTTGAATGCGGTCTGGAGGGCGTTCCTA
The DNA here is from genome assembly GCF_027579735.1 of Bombina bombina. NCBI lineage: Eukaryota > Metazoa > Chordata > Amphibia > Anura > Bombinatoridae > Bombina > Bombina bombina. The sequence goes on along the minus strand of NW_026511103.1, from coordinate 102,392 downwards.
GTGTCATAGGGACGCCCCCCATAGCCAATCCCATAATTGAAATCTTGCGATCGCGTGCACGATCACGGGATTTCAATTTTCTACATCAGAACATTGTTCCGATGTAGACATTATAACCCTGTCATGAAAGGGTTAATATACATGATAAAAAATGTTTGTGTCCATTTAATATACAGTTTGTTATGGCTCCATAATGACCACCATAACTGGTATATAAACATTGTTTTTTTGTTGTTGTTTTTTAACAAAATGCACTAATTTGTAATAGAATAAGGTATATTTTTTTCTGCTGTAGCTAATTATAATTCTTAATTATTTATATGTAACCTTGTAGTTCAGTATGTTCACATTTGTAGATTATATTGGCCTATTTCAACCACATAATTAAAATGAGTCTTATTCAGTAATAGTAATAATAATTTTCCGAGCAAAAACATACTTGACCTTGAAATTGAAATCTTTAGTACAATATTGGTTACTTAAATACAATTTAAAAAAAGAACACAGCTTCAATTGTCTTGTTTCCATTAAGTACCATTTGGTTTACGGAGCTGTTATGTATAACAGTGTTTTCTTTCTAGCACATTAAAACGTTCTAAACTAGTTATTTCTCCATGTGTGGCAGTTATAATAAGCATTGCTGTACAATTCTGCTCATAGCTAATCGTCTCATTTCTGTGAACATTTTTGTAATGTGCTACGTTTTTGCCAAACTTGATTATTTAGAATGTATTTCAGTTTTAAAACTACCACAAAATAGAGAGAATGTTTCCTGCCATTGGCTTTGAAATCCCAGGATTATTAAATCTTTCTACCTTTATAGAACTTCTGAAGAACCACAAATTGCCAGGAACTAACGGTAGATTGATTTGGCAACACCTGGGTCATTTCAGATTTAGATCTGTATGGAACACAAATATAATTTGGCCTCATGTTAAAGGACTAGTAAATACAGTAGATTTGCATAATCAATAAATGAATGATGCAAATATAATGCAATAGCACATGGGGGTCAATTTATTAAACCCCGGGCGGACATGATTCAATATATCGAATTTAGTCCGCCCTTTATCACTAAATGCCAGCAGCATACGCTGTCAGCATTTAACATTGCACAAGCATTTAACAAGAAATGCTTGTGAAATGCTGCACCCTGCACATTCGTGGCCGCTAGGAGGGGGTGTCAGTCATCCCGATTGTATCAGAGGCTGCTTTTTAACTTCAGTTTCGGGTCGCCGGAATCTTTGGGAGGATTAAGCAGCATTCGCTGCTTATTAAATCCTCCCCATAGTCTGAACTTCAAATGAGTAGTACATTTTTTCTGAAATTTTTTAAAGTCATGTTGATTTCCACTCCTCCTGTATCATGTGACAGCCATCAGCCAATTACAAATGCATATACATATATTCTATGAATTCTTGCACATGCTCAGTAGGCTGGTGACTCAAACAGTGTAAATATAAAAATACTGTGCACATTTTTTTTATGGAAGTAAATTTGAAAGCTGTTTAAAATTGCAGGCTCTATCTGAATCATGAAAGTTTAATTTTGACTTGAGTGTCCCTTAAAAGGTTTTTTTCAATAATACTACAAAATGCTTGAATAATAAAGTAACACAACTCACACTCAATCAATGAATACTAAATAGATTACAAGTGGAGCGCTAATTTATTGCATGCCGTAAACAGGCAAATTCGCCCATTTACAGGCACGGAATAAATAACCAGCCATTACAAGTGGATGGTTATTGCTACCGCAAGCTCACGGTGGCAATTAGCACTCCAAAAATTAACCAGAGGTCAGACCTAGTCAAAATAACCCCGATTGGCCCCAAAATATAGAATATTCTTTTTTTTTATTAATAATTTTTTAAGTTGGCTGGTGTGGGCTGTTAAAAAAAAAAAAAAAAGTGACTTTACATAGCAGTCTACGGGAACTGTACACATATAAACACATAAGTAAATATATATGTATATATTCATATATATTTACAATATGCTACCCATCGCTGCGCGACTTACCCCTTTGCTGCACTAGTTCCTATGATGTGTCAATGACAACATGAGAACGAGGCTCCCATTGGAGCCTTTGGAAGTGTGCTCTCGTGAACGCAAAGCATTCATGCAGTGTGAACGCAAGGTCATGTTCGCATTGCACCTAAGTTTTAAGACCAGTGGACATTTGCATGCGCTGGTATTACTCAGTGGAGCGCAAATATTGCTTTTGTAATCTAGCCCTAAATGTGATAAAAAGGATATAGTCTTGATTCACTGTTAACATCAATTAAATAACTTGTGATCTAAAAAAAACCAACAACATATAGGGAAAAATTACAAGTGGAGCCCTAGTTAACACTCCCGCATGAGCATTAATTTGTGCTATAATTAAGCTTTGTGTGCTCTCATCGGGTTGTGCTCTTATTATTAATTGAAAGTGAACTGGTTTCGCTTGCGCACTAACCTGACAAGCGCAAAAAGCCAAACTTACATTATTGCATGCGTGTTCATGTAGTCAATGAAAAAAAAGACCTTACACCTTACTCTCGCCAAACCCGATTGCATATTCTCATGTGCGGTAACCCAACATGAAAATATGAATATTTTACATTCCAATGTTCTTCACATAACAGAATATGTTCTATTTATTCATAAATACACATTTCTACATATATCTGATGCTAATTTTGGACAATATATATCTACACCTGTATCTATACACACAGAGAAAGTCCAGCACTCACTTACAAGCTCTCAGCTAAGATTAAAATAAAAAATGGAAGAGTTAGTTACCGCATCTGGCCAAATGGGATAAGCCCAGGTACCACGTCAAGGTCTCTTCCAAAACCTGAGTCCCTAAACAGCCACACAATGCAAGCTCTCAATCCAACAAACAGGGAACAAGTGAAGGGTGCACAGGCTTATGTAATCACCCTAGACATATACAAAACACGAAAGGGGAGTGCACTCTCAGACTGGACTGGGTACACATCCCATGACCCTGCAACATGCACAGCCCTGGGTGCACAATAGCACTTTCAGAAAGTTGCACTGTCCCCAGAATCACAGGGAGTTAACCCCAGACAGGTCTGGGTGCAAGGCCCATAGGGAAAATTACAAAACAAATTAATACAGCACACAGAGAAAGTCCAGCACTCACTTACAAGCTCTCAGCTAAGATGAAAAGCAAAAATGGAAGAGTTAGTTGCTGCATCTGGCCAAATTGGACAAGCCCAGGTACCACGGCAAGTTTTCTTCCAAAACCTGGGTCCCTAAACAGTTACACAATGCAAGCTTTCAATCCAACAAACAGGGAACAAGTGAAGGGGGCACAGGCTTATGTAATCACCCTAGACATATACAAAACACTGAAGGGGACTGCACTCTCAAACCGGACTGGGTACACAAAAAGTGGAAAGAAACTAACACCTTACTCTCGCCACACCCGATTGTATATTCTCATGTGCGCTAACCCAACATGAAAATGTGAATATTTTACATTCCAATGTTCTTCACATAACAGAATATGTTCTATTTATTCATAAATACACATTTCTACATATATCTGATGCTAATTTGGTACAATATATATCTACACCTATATCTATACATCATTATATATAGGTATAGAGATATATATAGAGATACAGATATTTGTGCAGAACATTGGAATGTGAAATATTTACAGTAAATACAGTTAAATATGAATATTGCATAAATATTAGCACTGCAGAATCTGTTGGCGCTCTACAAATAACCGATAATAATAATAATACTAATATTAATAAATATGCTTTTCATGTTTTTATCTACTTAACTGCAAAGGGCTCCAATGCACTTCTATATATGTCTATATGTGTGTACATAGGTATTTATATTTTTTATATGTGTGTATATGTTTGTAAATATACACATGTAAATAAATAAATAAATACATATGTATATATATAATATATAATATACATCTTTAGACATGTATATGTAAGTATCTCTACGTTAAATCCATTTGTCTGCTTTTTTTTCTAACACCTGAGATCTCATATCTTTGAGTCCTTATAACTTTTGTGTGCAATATTGTATTTATATTATTTTTTATTATATAGTGTTTTTATGAGTGTAACTGTACTTTGTAATGTATTTTTGATGTTTTTGTGCAACTTTTCTGTTTCGGGAAACAGTTAAACATAGCTCAAGCGATCACGTTTACTTTCAACTCGTAAGACCAGCGGTAATTCAGACGAGTAATCTAGCCCGTAGTGTAATATTGCAAACAGATAGTGTATAATAAATAAATATTAAATCTATTAAAGCTCAAGTAACGGGCAGTCCTGAAAATAAAGCTGTCAGGCTCAGTTCCCACACGATGAGACATGTATAGCGTAATACTGTATTATTCAAAGCAGCTCTATTAGAATTTTTGGCAAATACACTTTCAGGAGCTATCAATAAGCTACTTATAATGTGCAGACCTAGTATAGGCTACTGGGTAAAGCCTCAAACCCAGAGAAGCGCTTGTTAAAACTTTATATTATTTATTAAAATGTTAAAACATTAAAATAATGATTAGAATTTAAAGTCACTTACGGTCTGCAGTGATACTAATATTAAAGTTACAAAAAAGTGCTAGTTGCAGTGTCCCTGTTCCCAATAAATAAGACAGACAATAATGTGCAGTGTGGAAATATGGGCGTACTTATCCATCTTTACTTGTTGCCAGTTTACCAAAGTAGTTTCAGTGATCACGCGGTTCTAGACAATGGTTTGTACCTTTAAAAAGCAAGCCGTTCACTCACCCCGCTCCTCATGCGGTAGCCTCACCTCGTCTATCTCTTCTGGATGCGAGTGTTCTTTTAAGGGTTCCAGATCTTACCTGATGGTGAATTCCGTCATCCGTTGTCACCTCCACTATAGCGGATTCTGCTTCTTCCGGGTAACTTACAGGCTATTCCGGTTTCCTTGCCGTGAATACACTGCACATTTCAAAGTGCCGCTCACAGATGGCGTGGGGTCCTGTAGCAAACTCCTCCCTGTTTGCGAAATAACTCCAAATACAAAAAAGAAAGCAGATCCCAGTCCAAGTAGCTTAAAAGTAAATACTTTATTTTTTACTTACATCACGAATAAAAACAGTCTTTACACAAGGTAAATCTTCAGAGACACACACATAGATCCATGGGAGCTGCTGAGAGGTTCGGTCTTACGTGTTTCGGCAGATCCTGACCGCCTTAATCATAGACCATCAATATTAAAGTTCTCTGTATCAAAGCTACACATAGATAACGGTATCAGATTGTAACAAATATCAGTCCTTTTGGCATAAATATCGATCCTCCTCTGGAGCCCATCCCTCACTGAGACATCACTGATCTCTGTGAACTACAAAATGCCTACCCAGTCTTTATTTAGCCACAACAAAGGATCTCAGAAACACATAAGCTGACAAAAGTATAGACAATATAAAAATGTAAAATACGTTTGCAAGGAAAGTTATACTGAATAATAAAAAAAAAAACAATTGGATAAAATTTAATATGGAATTAAATTGTGCTTACATTGGTATATTTACTAAATATTTGCTGAAAACAAAATAAACTATAGATATGTCAGTTATAGAAGGTCCTATAAAAGCCGCTACAATATAGCAGCTCTGAAAAAATCTAGCAAGTGCAGATTTCAGATAGCAGCTTAGTTTTAGTGACATTACAACTCTGGCTCAATCGCCAACATTCTACTTAAAAGAATTGCAAGTAAAGGGTAAGTTTAATTTAAAATATGTATAAACTAGGCGATAAGTCTGCCCAGAGGTCAGTCTATGTTTAAAAAATACAAACCCCCAAGCTAAAGTTATAAAAAATAAAAAAAAGTAAAATTACAGAAAAAAATAAACAAAGCTATCCAAAATAAAAAATTTAAACCTAAACTAATACCCCTATAAAAATAATCAGCCAATAAGATTTTAGTAGCTCTTATCCTATTGGCTGATTTAAACATTTTAGCCAATAGGAATGCAAGGTACCCCAATAAATATGGGGTACCTTGCATTTAATCTTCAGTGTGTGATGAACGATCGCATGAAGAGGAGCCTCCACGCTGCTGAGGACCGCCGTTGCTGAGGACCGCCGCTGCTGAGGACCGCAGCCGTTGAGGACCGCCGCTGAGGATCCATGCATCGGGGAAGCCAGCTCCACACCACCTTTGCCCCGGATGAAGATAGAAGATGATGGAGCTGCCTGGAAGAAGACCTTCTCTGTCTGGCTTCAGGAACGGTGAGTACCTATTTGGGGCTTAGTCTTAGGATTTTATTTTATTTTTGTTTCTTTTTTATTTTTAAGTTTAGGAATTTAATGGACTGGAAAAGAGCTGATTGCCCTTTTAAGGGCAGTAAAAGAGCTGAATGCCCTTTTAAGGGCAATGCCCATACAAATGCCCTTTTAGGGGCAATGGGTAGTTTAGGTTTTTTTAGTGTTAGTTTTTTTTTTTATTTTGGGGGTTTGGTGGGTTAATGTGTTAATAGGATATAGGTATAGGTAATAGGGGTTAATAGGTTAATTAAGTTTATTGCAATGTGGGGGTTTGTCAGTTTAGGGGCTAATAGGTAAATTAGGTTTATTGCGATGTGGTGGTTTGTTGGTTTAAGGGTTAATAGGTTAATTAGGTTTATTGCGACGTGGGGGGTTGATGGTTTAGGGGTTAATATTTTAATTATGTTATTTGCGGATTAGGGTTATTTACTTTATTACTTTGCGATGTGGGGGTTTGCAGTTTAGGTGTTTGTTAATACATCGTGCGGGCAGTTACGTGTTTTTTTATTTATTTCTTGTGGGCGGTTACGCATTTTTTCATTATTTCGGGCAGGCGGTTGCGTGCTTCGGGTGTAGTCTTTTAGCTGCGTGCGCAGCCAACTTTCCTTTGAGGATGCGTGCGCAACTGGCGACGGATGTATTACAAATGCGATTATAGTATAGATGAAACCTGCCTGTTTAAAATAATTCCATGAACTGCAGTGTTCATTAGGATATTTAAATAATGTATTTAATTTAGCTTTAACAAAAGCCTTTTTTCCAGGTCAGTGTTTTAATAGGTAGTCAAGTAAATATTACTAGTGAAGGTGTCACTTAGAATTTTCCTACAAAATCTAGTCAGCAATCTGTCCCTATCTGTTTAGTTTGCTATTTGCAGTACCTATATACTATTTTGTGCAGCCTTTTGCACAGGAAGTTAAACCATCTAACAAGTTCTGGCTTCTGCTTCCTAGTGACACTGTTTATCCGCAATTGATTTACTTTCCCATAAATACATTTTGCATTTTACATAACCCGCTTCTACAGTTCAATGCACGTCTGGATCACTGTATTGCAGTCTACCTCACAGCTTCATTTCTACAGAGGAGTATAAATACCATTTGGAATTAAAATGAATTAAGATTTTTGCACAGTTCAGGGTGAACTTAAAGGGGTGGTGTATGTAGAGGTATATATGTGTAATCTAATGGCTGGTGAGGGGGGTACCGAGGATTGATTTCCAGTTACCAAAGGTTAGGTGTTTATAAATGTGGTTGTTAATTATTGTTATTATTATTAATATTTGCTTAAATATCACATGTTCTACTTTTAATGAGGGAAGCTATGGTTGGAAATAAGGGTACTGAGTGAATCGTTCAGTGATAACAATTGAATGGTAACTTTTCTCAGTTGCTTTTACTCAGGAATCCATATTTGTGTTCAAAAGTGCTTAGTAATAAAACAGAGCTGTTTCCTGAGGTTCTGCACAAAGGCTTTTATCAAACTTATCTTCACTGTATATTTCTTTATCATTTACTTCAATTCTTATAAGGTGTTTAATCTGTAAATAAATATGATGTCATGTATGTTGTTTATATAATAGAAACATGGTTCAATATATTCTTGCACTTAGCATGGGAAATACCTTTCACTTGGTGCTGCAGAATATGTTCACCTCAGTAAATATTTCCGTAGCCAGAGCATAATTTGGCAAACTTCCATAGTTCTAGTTCTTTTGTTGATTAATAATGCTTCTCATGTCTTGCCCATTTAACCACAATGTTTATCCCACTGACTGTCAATGAGTACTGAAACCCAATGTTACCACTCTGGCAGTCAAGAAAATTGCAATAATACTAGGAAAGGTGTTTGATGGTGCTGGTTTAATCCATTGGAGATCAACGCTACATTCAATGTTAGCATGCACCTTTTATATTTCTACTTATTTAGTACCATAGGTTTGTGTGAGCAGTGAAACAGAATTACTGGAATTTATAATCATGCTGCTGGCTGTTTTGCATGACGATCTTACAGTCCTGTGGTCATCCAGACTGAAGAACTGTGGGAGGTCACTACGGACTGAAAAGCTGTACATAAGTATACATTAGAGTGTTGCGGATTTTATTAGCAAAACAATCATTTTATAATACTCAGCCTTGCCCTTTTCAGCAAATCTGAGCAGTTTCATTTTGCATTTATTATAACAGCAGGCCAAACTTTCATACTGTGAGTTAATTACACAAATATTTTTTTTGGAAATCCATTTGTAGGCATAGTGTCATAAAACTAGACATCTTTTTACAATCTCCATACAATAACGACCTCTATTACTTTCCTACATACATGTTATGTAATTGTCAGCAAGCGTTTGCTAGAACTCTCTTTATTTCTAGTGAACATCAATGGAGCAATAACTTTGATTGAAAGAACAAAGCTCCTGTTACAGTGAACTCTCACAAAGCAACAGAGGTTATTGCATTTGTAATATTCCTTTCAACTAGGCCTTCACATCTGTTCCACAGTCTAATTACAAATACAAAAAGGCCATAATTCACAATTGCATCATAACAAAGAAAGATTGAAGTGATTTAAATTCATGCACATAGTCTTCTTTCATTGCAGCATGCATCTGTTATGTTATTTTCATGTCGGAAACACATAGACGAGGAAATTGTTCTGTCTTGATGAAGTAAATTCCCTTAGCTGTGCAATTTTTCATGATAAGCATACGGTTATAACTGAAGGGTAACACTACTGTCACTCTCTACACAAAAACCTTTGCTCTGTACAAGTCCATTTATCAATGTCGGCCATGATTCACTTACCTTCATATTGAATTGGCTATTCTGTTTTTTGGTTAGCAATGTAACTGAGACATCATTGTAGCTCTAAATCAAACACCATTTTAGGTGACTCAGTGGAGAATTAAATCTCCAACATTGACTTCGGTGTCACCAGCCTCTCTCTAAATCAAAAATAGTTTTGGAGGTTCTAGGAGTTTGTAGGTAATATGTTTAAAATTTCTCTCATAAAAAAAGTTACAACAGAACAGTTACATAGGAAAATGTGTAGTAGAAAATACTAAGCTCCAAAATAATCACAGTGATTTTATTTGAGTTTTGGCACAGGAAAATGCTCTAACACTTTTCTTTCTTAATACTGTCCTCTTCCTTTTATTATCTATCTATCTATCTATCTATCTATCTATCTATCTATCTATCTATCTATTATCTTTCTCTCTAACTTTCTGTCTATCTATCTTTCTCTCTATCTTTCTGTCTGTCTTTCTAAATAGTTTATATAAAGCTTAAAAAGAGAAGGCAATACAATACACATCACATGCTATTTTGCTCAGGCTTCCTCAATGACAACTTAAATCATTACAGTGTATAATTAGGAGATCCACTATCGATGTCAAAATAAAACTAGGCTGTGTTCATCAAGACAGATATAGGGCTAGATTACGAGCGAAGGGCTAACAGTTACATGCAAGCAAAAAGGGGTTTATCGCTGGTGTTTGCATGTGTCTGGTTTTTCGCTCGTATTACAAGTTTAAAGTAAACCTGATTGCTTGGGCGCAATTGAAGTTAGTGCTTGTCGGGTTAGCGTGACCTAAAGCTCTGGTTAACTGTTTTGCAAACAAAAAAGTGTCACAAAACACATCAAAAATACATTACAAAGGGGGGCAGAGTTTCGCCATGCTGGGACATGGCAGCTGAGTGAGAGGGCTCAGTAGCTGTTGGGTCTTCAAAGTCTTTTTTTTGGCAAGCAAATTGGACAAAAAACTTCAACATGATATCAGCTGAGGAGTTGTGAAGTACACCGGATCACTTAGCTGATCCCACGGGCGAGGCAGAGTGGTGGGGCGATATGAGAGAGGCCAGCGCCATCTTGCCCTCACAGGCATCCCAGCACTTACGGAGCGAGCACAGTGCATACACCGGCCCAGCAGAGTACTCCTATTAGAGCCAGAACATCGGACAGCAGCTTGTGGGTGAACTGGATGGGGAGATTGACAACAAAGTCCGACCTGACAGGTCCAACCCTGCTGCGCCATGCCTGAGACGAACGCCATCAGGGGCTTAATAAACAGCCTGGGGGAAATCCTCCATCCACCTAAAGAATAAAGGTAAAAACCTAGGTGGAATTGAAGGGTCAGATCCTCACATAAATCAAGGGGCAAGGACTTACTAACAGCCCACACAATCTCTACATAAGCATAAAAGGCTCAGCCTTATATAGGGAAATGTATCACAGACATCCACATGGGTAAACACAATAAGCACTAGCACATAGTGCATTCGAGAGACCTCAAATATAAGTGGTCAATTGGGTAAATAAATATATGCATAAAATCCATGCTGCATATTTGTATATCCTATAAAAAAACAGTGCCTTTCTGTGGTCATCATAAGGAATTATGGCTGCTAAAAAAGGAAATAAGCAAGACAAACAAAACAAACAGTCATCTCTGGCCCCTTTGGTCTCCAACTTGTTTCATACACAAGAGCTGCCCGCCTCAGACATGCCTCAGTTACAGGAGGCTCGCCCCTCTGATGCACCTTCGGAGGTAGAAGGTCACCATAGGGACTCATTGATTACTATTCAAACAAAAATAGCAAGTTTACCTTCCAAAACAGACATTGAACCACTGAAATCTTTCATGAAAGAAGAAATAAGGGATCTGAAAAAAGATCTAAACGAAATGGGCTCCAGGATAGAATACCTGGAGGAGGGTCAGGATAATTTAAATAATTTGGTCAGCTCTAATACCCAGCAACTGTCTATTCAGGACTCCATAATCCAAACCTTACAAGACAAAATAGAAGACCTGGACAAGAGGGAGGAGGAATAATCTTAGGATTCAAGGCATACCCGAGGAGATACCACCAGAACAGCTAAAATCTTATGTCAAAGACTTATTCTAATTCCTGATGCCCAGGGCGGCTCTGCTTAAGAATGAGGACATTGAAAGTGTGCATAGAGCTTTGAGATCCCTTGCTAAACCACCGGCTCCACCTAGAGATGTTATACTGTGAATGCTGAAATTTACCACGAAAGAAGAGCTATGGCAGGCAGCCCGCACCAGGCAATCTATTTCTTTTCAAAGCCATACTCTGCAAATATTTCAAGACGTATGCCCTCAAACCATACAGAGACGAAGGGAGGTGGGCTTCATAACCAAAAAGCTCCAAGAAAATAACATCAGATATCGCTGGGGCTTTCCTTTTAGCCTTATCATTAATCATAACAGATCACAAATAATTTATAAAAAGCTTCAATGACCTGGACTCTTTGACCAAGAAGCTCAACATCGCCTTTGACCCACTCCCGGAGAGAGTCCTAGACTTTCCACCACCACATGTGGACCTTAAAGTGAAAGTAAATCCTAGCGTTTTACAAACGCTAGGATTTACTATTGAAACAAAAAAAGGGGACTTTCATTCATGAAGTATAAGGTACTTTATGTAGAAAGCTCCTTTATTTGATTCAATTGATCACCGTTTTTACCTTGTACAGGAACCCAGAGCAAAAAATAATTGTGGCTAAGAGGTGATGTTTTCACCTCTTAGCCAATAGTCGTGCAGTAAATCTGACTCCCATGGGCGCCAAGCCGGATTTACCGCATGGCTATTGGCTAAGAGGTGAAAACGTCACCTCTTAGCCAAATTTTTTTTTTGCCGTGGGCTGCTGGACAAGATAAAAACGGTGATCAATTGAATCAAATAAAGGAACTTTCTGCATGAAGTATCTTATACTTCATGAATGAAAGTCCCCTTTATTTGTTTCAATAGTAAATCCTAGTATTTGTAAAACGCTAGGATTTACTTTCACTTAAATAGAGATAAGCCTAAGAGCAGCGCGCTGCTTGGAACAGAGTACCATTGAAAAGGCTCAAAACAGGCGCCGCACCCTCTTCATCAGAGACCTAGGTCAGGCAGCCAAACCCACAATTACTGAGAGAGCTTTAGAGCTCAGGACTCAGACCCCTTATATATGTTGGCCTATAAATGGCCCGATCACCCTCACTTCTCTAACTCTTCCGATTCATAGCCCTTTTCCATAAATTGTCCAAGTCTTGCCTTTAACATGTAATAACACTACTAAGCTAAACTTTGAAGGCTCTTTGACACCACTCGTTCCCCTTTAAATGGTGTATTTAATGAAACACTCACACACCACATAGTGTTGTATTTACGTATGTTTTGTTTTAATTGTTTCTAATATTTTGTTGACAGGTTCTGCAATTGCAGATAATTTTATTGCACATGAAGGTTCTGTATATGCAGGTTATTGTATTCTTTTTGCAGGTTGAATAATACCAAGTTGTTATATTTTCTACATCTGTAGTATATTTGCCAGTTGCTTTGTTTCTTCCAGGGATTACACTATAGCACATTCTCCCCTCACATAGAGCAAACTCCAACTTTTAAAAAAGATAATGGCAGGTGATCCTCTAAATATAAAAGTTCTCTCCCATAACGTAAAGGGACTAAATACCCCACAAAAGAGATCCTTGGCTATAAGAGACTATAAGCGACTCAATTGTGATGTAATCTTTTTGCAGGAGACTCACTTCTGGAGGGGGAGGGAGCCCCTGCAATCTCTATGTAAATTTGGGCAGGTTTATTTAGCATCACACAATACCAAACACAATGGAGTAGGCATACTTATTAAGAAGAACACTCCTTTTCAATCAACTCATATACACAGATATAAGGAAGGGAGATTTCTCATTCTAACGGTATTATTATATAATAAAATCATAACACTAGCCAATATCTATGCACCCAATACTTTGTCCCCACAGTTTTTTCAGAACATTGGCAACTCTATACTCGAATGTGCAAAAGGAAGTTAAATACTGGGTGGAGATTTCAACTTAGCTTTAGATCCTGGTGTTGATTGTTCTAGGGAGCATCTTCTGTCCCTCTTAGACTATTAAGGTCAGTCAAATCCTCTTTGGCCAGGCTGGCAGTGCATGATGCCTGGAGAATCCACCACCCCTCTACGAGGGATTATACTTTTTATTCCCACCCCCATAGAAACTATTCGAGAATAGACTACCTTTTAATAGACGTGACCAGCCTGGCTTTAGTCAAACATATAGACATTTCCCCCCTGACATGGTCGGACCACGCTATGATTAGCTGTACACTTCAATGGCCCACCTCCCAACAACATGGCAAGTCTTGGAAATTAGATGAAACCCTTTAAAAAGACCCTCTCACCTGCATCCAGATTGCCAACTCCTTAGAAGACTATTTCAAATTGAATAGCACTCCTGACGTGGATCCACAGCACATTTGGGAAGCACACAAATGTGTGATTAGAGGGGAAATTATAGCGTTAAAAACTGCAAGACATATTATATGTTATATATATATATTATATATTTCCGCTCTGGCTATCTGGGAACAGTACCTACTTCAGAGACAGCAGACACACTGCCTGATTCTGTCTAACTACACAGAAATAGATGCAATCTAACATAATACTCCCTGTAGGAAGTAAGGAGACTCAAACGTTATCGACAAACAATCAACTAATTTTAAATTGTTTCACAGTAATTACATAAAACTATGCAACCTTCATGTGCCTTGGTGTTAAAATTTAATTTGATAGTTAAAAAATAAGAATCTCTATGTTATGAAGAAAAGTTAATTATGAATAACCTAAACTTGATGTTTTTGTATTTTTCAAATATGATATGTAACGCATACTTTTTTCTCAATAAAAAATAACTCGGAATAAAAATACATTACAAAATACAGTAACACTCATAATAACACCATCTGATAACAAATATTAAAAGAAAATATTGCACGAAAAATGTATAAGGTTTTAGGTGTTAGAAAAAAAGGCAGTCAAGGGCTTTAACATAGAGATACATATATACATGTCTAAATATGTAAATGTATTTGTATATATATATATATATATATATATATATATATATATATATATGTAAAATATTAATAAAGAAAGAAAAAAGTGATATATATGACTATCGCTTTAAAGAAAGGGACACATTGCACAGAAGAAACGTTTCAGAGTGAACAAGGTTCATCTCATATTTGTGACTGCATCAAGCAGGTGTGAGGATTAGATATCATTACCAGGGATAATCGTGATTAATGTGGCAAACAATTCAAACAGTATAAAAACACTATAATCATAGAAATACCTTGAAAAATTGAGACAGATTATAAGAGGATAATTCCCCCAAAATAGCATAAGAATAATATGGTAAATGTATATACATAGAAATACCTCAGAAAGAGAGATACTATTAGACAAGACAGACAAAAGGCAGAGAGGAGCAATATGGCCAATACAGGGGGAGGTCACGAAACAGGAGATCACGCAGGGGTTATTAGATAACCCAAATGATGAGGAGTTACAGATTATTAACTTATCCTCATTTCCTCTGAATATGACACATGTTGCACTCCTCAAAAATGGACTCTCGTTCTGCCCGATGGCTAAGCTTGATAAATTTGAAGCCATCAAGGACCTGCACCTTTTTGCCAGGAATATTGTCCTCTCTCAAACCGTTGGAAGTCCGGGGGGGCCTTCCTCGGGTTTGACAGTTTATGACGATGAGGCTATTAGAATTTTGGAATCACTTTTGATGGATACTGAGGGAGGAACTATTGGTCCTCCACATAAGCCGGTAGTGCACTTTAAACCTAAGTCATCCTATATGCCATCTTTAGCCTTGGTTCCTTCTGTAAACTTTTTTGTCAGGCAAGTAGAAAAAGAGATACTTTCATTAAATGATAACCTAAGTAGAGATAACCTTAAACCAGGTCAGAGAAAAGCGCTAGAAGAGCTGTGCAATGCCAGGAATCTGGTACTAATTGACGATAGTCTTTACATTAATGAGGTTAAACGTCAGCTTAATGATAAGTTGCAATATGAAAAATTGGACAAAAATCCATTGTATAAAATACAAAACTCTCTTTTTATGTTACTAAATTATGCTAAAAGTAGAGGTATAATTTCCTCTAAAGAATTTCTGTTTCTGTACCCTTAACATCCAGTGATGCCAGTCTTTTTTGTTCTCCCTAAGTTACATAAAAATATGAAGTGTCCGCCTGGGAGACCGATAGTGTCCGGGATTGGAAGTGTCACCGAAAAGATTGGTGAATATGTAGATCAATATCTACACCCATTTTTGGTGACACTTCCCTCCTATGTCAAGGACACATCGGATCTCCTAAGGAGACTGGACGATATATGTGTGGGAGAGACTTGTATTCTGGCATCACTGGATGTTGAAAGCCTGTATTCATCTATTCTCCATAAAATTGGTTTAGAAGCCGTGGAAGGTTTCTTAAATAGTAGGGGTCCAGAATTTAAAGAGCACACAATGTTTGTGATCTCCTTACTAAAGTTTGTGTTGGAGAACAATGTCTTCATGTTCGATGGCAAAGTTTATCGCCAGCTGAGAGGTACAGCTATGGGGGCAATTTGTGCCCCCACCTATGCCTGTTTACATCTAGGGGCCTGGGAACTCCAGGATGTGTTTGAAAAATATGGAGACATTGTAGAGGAACATGTACAGTTATGTGGATGACGTGTTCATCCTATGGGATGGTACCCCAGATGAGTTCAGAGACTTTGGGGCATATGTATCAAGCTCCGTATGGAGCTTGATGCCCCGTGTTTCTGGCGAGCCTGCAGGCTTGCCAGAAAAAGCAGTTATGAAGCAGCGGTCACAAAGACCGCTGCTCCATAACCTGTCCGTCTGCTCTGAGCAGACGGACATACATCGCTGGAAATCAACCCGATCGAGTACGATCAGGTTGATTGACACCCCCCTGCTGGCGGCCCATTGGCCGCGAGTCTGCAGGGGGCGGCTTTGCACCAGCAGCTCTTGTGAGCTGCTGGTGCAATGCTGAATACGGCGAGCGTATTGCTCGCCGTATTCAGCGAAGTCTGGCGGACCTGATCCGCACTGTCGGATCAGGTCCGCCAGACTTTGATAACTAGAGGCCTTTGTCTCAGTTCTCAATAAAAATGCTAGGAATATATTTCTGACCTTTGAAACAAGTGAGAAATCCCTGTCCTTCCTGGATATTAACATCATTAGGGAAGGACAGAAAATTCAGACTGAAAATTTTAGGAAATCAACAGCAACAAATAGTGTGCTGCACGCAGATAGTGGACATATGGAGCACCTCAAGAAAGCTGTTCCCTATGGTAAGTTTCTGCGTTTAAAAAGGAATTGCTCCTCCCTGAAAAGCTTTGACTATCATGCTTCTTTGATGAAGAAACGTTTTCTCAAGAGAGGTTACTCTCAGAATTGTATTAAACAAGCTTTTCTGAAAGCTAGGAAGCAGCCAAGAGACGATATCCTATATAAAAAGACAGAGAAACCAGTATCTAATACACTAAGGTATATCACCAGATATAACAAACAATGGGAAGATATTAGGTCTATTATTAACAAAAACTGGTATCTCTTGTTAATGGATGAGAAAGTTGGTGAGGCAGTGGGAAGGGTACCTTCTCTGGCCGCAAGGAAAGCTTTCAGCCTTAAAGAACAATTGGTGAAAAGCCAGTTTATCAAAGGACCATCAAGCTCAGACTGGCTCTGAAAGAATAAAGGCATCAAAGGCAGCTTTCCTTGTGGGCATTGTGTTTACTGTACCCATATGGACAGTACCAAGTCTTTTTCAGTGGATGGTATTAAACGCTATGACATCAGATTCTTTTTCAATTGCAATTCCACAGGGGTTATCTACCTCTTACGTTGTTCGTGCCCGGTCTTTTATGTTGGGAAAAACAAAAGGTCCACGAAGGACCGGGTACAAGAACATAGAGATGATATTACCAAATGTAGGGATACGAATGTTGGAAGACATTTTGCCTGTGCACATAATGTGGATGCACATTCCCTTACTTTTGTAGTAATAGATAATGGTATTTCATCTGGGAGAGGTGGTGATAACAACAAAGTGTTGCTTCAAAAGGAAGCTAAATGGATTTTTAGGTTGGGGACTAAATTCCCTGCTGGTCTAAATGAAAGATGTGAATATGCTTGTTTTCTATAAGATGTAATAATTTTGTGATTTATCACAGTTCCTCTTTTTTCCTTTCTTTAGTTTACCTTCATTTTAGCTATTCTCTGATGTATAGGATTAATTCCTTATCATTCTTTGATTATGAGAGTGAGTGCCATATCACAAAGTGATGGATGTGCCATATGTAATTTAACATTTAGCTGATGTAGTTTGTGCACTAGGAATAATGTTGCCACTGTTTAGACTATCTGTTTAAATCAATCATGAATTTGGGTAGAAAGTTGCTCTTTGCATATATGTGTAAGTTGTAACATATTATGTGAGTTAACTTTAAATAATGAAGAGGCGGATCACTTGAGCACAGACAGGTGCTATAAAGGAAGTGGTTCTGAGCCATTAGTTATGCCCTGAGGAAGCCCCTGACACACATGCAATTGGTGGGGTGAAACGTTCATGACGTTGGCACTAAGTGTGTTTTAAACTGACACTATATGCTAATCTTCCTTGTGGACACTTTGGAGACTGGTGTTCGCATCTGACTTTGAAAATTTTGGGACATATGCGTGATGTCTATTGTTTGTACAGCCTTTGAAACTGGTGGGAGGTGCTTTATGGATATCGAGTGATCACCAATGACATGAAAGTAAGCTTGCCCCGCCAAGTAAACCTATGCTGAACTGTGTTCGTTCACTAGAGTCGAGCCTAGTACATATTATTCCCAGCCTGTGTGCCTATATTGGTGCTTGTGATACACTGCAGCCGCTTGTGCATTGACATCCGAGCCAGGACGGGCTCTTTTGCGGCATTGGCTGGTGAGATCTGGGCTTGGCCAATCGCAGACGAGGTGTGTTGAGAAGTGGACATACCCCTGTTGTGACGTCACCGACCTAAGCCAGTGGAAGCTCTGAGGAGAGGAGCATGGATGTGGCATTGGCTAAAGAGATCGAAATCCGACCAATCAAAGGCGAAGTGTGTAAAGTTGGAGTCACACCCCTTTTGGGACGCTACAAGCTTGTGGAAGCTCTGAGGTGAAGAGCGTAGAGCAGTATATCTCTGCGATCCTTTGGCATTGTTTGGCCATTCCTCTCACTGGCTGTTCTTATCACGGACATCACGTAGCTCTCTTAGAGAGATCCTATTAGGAGGACGCTTTGGGAGGTACCCCCAATTTGATATTTCTACGGTTATGCTAGTTAGCCAGCTATTTATAAGTATATTCCATTTCTATGTATATACATTTACCATATTATGCTTATGCTATTTTGGGGGAATTATCCTCTTATAATCTGTCTCAATTTTTCAAGGTATTTCTATGATTATAGTGTTTTTATACTGTTTGAATTGTTTGTCACATTAATCACGATTATCCCGGTTAATGATATCTAATACTCATACCTGCTTGATGCAGTCAATAAATATGAGATGAACCTTGTTCACTCTGAAACGTTTCTTCTGTGCAATGTGTCCCTTTCTTTAAAGTGATAGTCATATATATCACTTTTTTCTTTCTTTATTAATATTTTATATATTATGTTAAAGGGCTGCACATTGAAATAATTATTATATCAGTGGTATTATCTCCTCCCTCCATTCTAACTTATATATAATATATATATATATATATATATATATATATATATATATATATATATATATATATGTATGTATTCATATGTGTATATACTGTATGTATTTACAGACATATATACACATATAAATACATAAAAACATATGCATACATATATAGACATATATAAAATGTGCATTGGAGCCCCTTGCAGTTAAAGGGACCGTCTAGTCCAAAATAAACTTTTATGATTCAGATAGAGAATGTAATTTTAGACAATTTTTCAATTTACTTTTATCACCAATTTTGCTTTGCTCTCTTGGTATTCTTAGTTGAAAGCTAAACCTAGGAGGTTCATATGCTAATTTCTAAGCCCTTGAAGGCCGCCTCTTCTCTCATGACATTTTGACAGTTTTTCACCACTAGAGGGTTAGTTAATGTGTGTCATATAGATAACACTGTGCTCACGCATGTGGAGTTCAGGTGAGCCAGCTCTGATTGGCTAAAATGGATGTCTGTCGAAAGAACTGAAATAAGGGGGCAGTTTGCAGAGGCTTAAATACAAGGTAATCACAGAGGTAAAAGCGTGTTTTTATATAACTATGTTGGTTGTGCAAAACTAGGGAATGGGTAATAGAGGGATTGTCTATCTTTTTAAATTATAAAAAATCTGGTGTAGACTGTCTCTTTAAGTAGATGAAACCATGTGAAAACATAATTATGCAATATTAATTTTTAATAAAGTGTCATACTGTGTATTTACTGTAAATATTTCACATTCCAATGTTGTGCACATAGCAGAATATGTTAAAGAGATATTTATTATTTGTATATATGTATACCTAAATATAATCATCTATATATATATTATACATATATATATATATATATATATATATATATATATATATATATATATATATATGTGTATTTGTGAAAAAATAGAACATATTATTCTATGTGAAGAACATTGGAATGTGAAATATTCATATTTTCATTTTGGTTTAGCGCACGACAATATGCGATCGGGTTTGCGGGCAAGTAGGGTGTTAGTTTTTTTCACACTTTTTTTGCTCTATTAACTTCTATGAGGGAATAAGTTATTGCTTTTGTGATATTCTAAGTTTGTCTTTTTGTGCACATCGGATTATCGCATGAGCGAAAACAGTTTACTTCCAACTTGTAATAGGAGTGCTAAATGAAGTGCCCAAAAATAACGCTCCATGTGTAATCTGACCAATAATGGGGTGGGTACATGTACAGATGTTTCTATTGTGTGAACAGTTAATTTAAAAAGAAGTTTAAAAGCTTTGAGATATTGCTGCGGGCATGTCACACTGAGCGCATACATTCACCCCAGTCCACTGAGCAATGTACATTAGATTAGTCATCCAGCAGCTCCAGTCCAAAGTAAGATTGTCCTTTGTCAGTTATGTAAAATGTGTGGAACCCCAACCCTTTGCAAGTGCAACCATAGACTTTCCTTTTAATATAATTTAAAGGGTCACTAAATAGAATGAAATTGCATAATTAACAAGTGCATAATAAAACAAAAAATGCAATATTACTTACTCTGAATTTCACAAAAGCAGTAGATTTTGTTTCTAGCAAATTATTTTTTTCTCCCATCTGCCAGCCCCCTGTATTATGTGACAGACATCAGCCAATTTCAGAGTATTATAATTATACCCTGTGAGCTTGTGCCTCAAAAAGTGTGCATATAAAGAGATTGCACTCAATTTTATATTGGAAGTGAGTTTGACATGAGTGCCCTTTTAAATTGGGACTTGTAAAAAGACAGAACAGGAGTAAAGGAAAATGGGATGTTTTATGGCTAAGTCTTTGTGCACGTTTATATGTGTAAGATTGTCGGATATTTGAAACTTTGTTGCATTAATACCGTACATTTAATGCATAACATATGCCATAAAGTGCAACTCACAGTAACAAAACAGGGGTATTTGAAAAAGGTAATTTTGTCACAATGATTTGTGCTAATAATGATTTTAACATTGGCTGTGTAAGCATCTACCCATGGTAGCAAAAACACTGGGTGAATGGGGCTGGTATGTTTGTTATGCATAGCCAGATGCCTGCTCCATTCTGCTTGTCAATCAAAGTAAATTTGGCACTGAATGCTGTTTTGTTTCACAAGATAACACTGTAGCTGAATAATTTTACCTTCATATTTTCATTTTCTTTTTCTTCCCAGAAACTTTCTCTCTAGATTAGAAAAACAAATGATTTTCCTTTAGAAACTTCAGCCACTTAATACAAAATTGGGATATGATGGATCACTGAAAATAGCACTTTCACCTTCACCAATGTCAACACTACATTGGCAGCAATGTGCTGAGACTGTGCTAGCAACATCTGAGGCAGAATGATTACAATCAAACTTGCCACAATGACCAGATTATACTGACAGATTAAAAACACCACCATTATTTATAAAAAAAACTATAATAGAATATGATAAATAAAACTAATTTTCTAAAGGGCGCAAAAGCCTAGCTAAGTATCAACTACTGCTAAGCTGTGTGGAAAAATTCATCTTTCTTTATAAAAGTGAGATTGACAGTATGTGCATGCGCAGGGTACTGAGCTTGGAGTTTATCGGGTAGCTGATTGGTAGAAATAACTAGCATAGGAGAGGGAAAGTTATCATGTTTCACTTATAAAAGTTTTTTTTTTACTGATTAGCAGGCCTTATAGGGAAATTGGTGCAGACCAGTGTACCCTCTAAAGCCAGTTATGTGTGCAGCCCAGCAGTGAAACTGTTAATTAGGTAACCTCACTCTGCAGTTAGCGAACATTACACAATGCAGACTGCAAGGTGTGGTTCTCTTATTAAATGTTTCACTGCTGAGCCGCACTCAGAACTGGCCTTAAAGGGAACACTGGTGCAAACCCTTATTAAATATATTCAAAAATTGAAGAAAAAAAAAGAACATGAGGAGGGTACATTATCCCTCCTCTAAAGAAAGGCAATTCAGTTTTCTTTTTTATATGAAAATTATCAAAATATTTTTTTTCTAATAAAATTGCCTCCAATATCGTGACTGAATACACATTTAGAGTGAAAAAACACAAATAGGTGGTACCACTGACTCCATCAATATATACAGTATGCATAGCATATCATAACATAAGTCAGGAGGTTTACAACAATTCAACAGATTGTCCTTCAAAGGGCACTCACATAACAGAACCATGTGTATTGTGCTTAATCAGTGTGTAAAGTTCTGTTGTCAGATTGGATATTGTATATATAAGAACAGAGCCCTTGGCTGTATGTAATGTTATTCAAGGCTTCACACAGATATAGTGACCGTGGTAACAACCACACTCAATATCTCACCTGGGTCTTCCGCTATTTACCAGTGCCGTGGCCATATAAGACAAATGTCAAGAAGGGCCCAACTGTATATGTAGTTGGTATCTGTACCTTTTTCCCCCAGCATCAATAGCCACTGTTCACCAGCTTCCGACAGCCAAGATTTTGCTAATCTTCCTGCCCTGTGTAGCTGCAGCTCCGTCTCCCTCTACAAATCACATGGAACGTCCTTAGACCATTCAGGTCGTTACCTGTCATGTGGGACCTACTTTTCTATGATAAACAAAAATTAATCAATCTTCAGCTTACCAAATCGGTTCAGGTGATCACCCATACAGTTATACTCCAAACAGGATATTGCAGACGTCACGTGAGTTTCACCCCTTCACTGTATCCATGTTGGGTCTTCTTCAGGGCCAACTGATTGGTAGATATGCTTCATGCACAGTAGTGCTCATGTTGGTGTTGAAAATATGCTAATTCAGCCTTTTTAACACAATTTGCAATGTGTCTTAAACATTTTTGCTCTATAGCTCAATATACTTTTGATTTCCCTGTCCCTATAAGAAAGCTTTTCAAAATAATTAATAATGTACAACAGTACCAGATTTATAATTTTAATAAAATAATTCCCCAAACTCTGGGGTTAGAGTCTAAATATATGATTTAACTCTAAACATGGGCATTTTATGTGAGTAGTTACAGAAGAATAAAAAAGAAATGTCAAAACAAAATGTTTTTATAGAAACTTCTTACAAAGGCTAGTGATGAGAAGTACCCAGGTCCCATACGCATCATAAGAGAAGAATATAAAATATATCTTGTTACTAAGTACACATAATGCATAACCCTAAAAAAGAAATCATTGGATGCATATATCATTGATGGATCTATGCAAACATCTCTATGCAAACAGGCACATTCTAAGAATAATATGCATCCCATATACAGATAAACAAAATATATAACAAAAAGGCAAGCAATGCAGTTAGTATGTCTGCTTATAGAATAAACCAGTAATTAGTAATGAATGCAATTAGTTGTCATTAGTTTCATTAACAATGCTCTAGTTGTCCTCTCCATGCAGATTGTAAAAGGCAGATAAACGGTAGGCTATTGAATGCCAATACACCTCTCCAGAAATGTCAATAATTCTTCTAATTAAACCATTTGTACACATTTAGGGCTAGATTATGAGCGGAGTGTTATTTATCGCTCCCCCATGTGCACTAACTCTGTTAGTAGTAAACTATTTGTGCACATCATGTAGCACGAGTATTAGACGTTGAAAGTAATAAGTTTTTGCACGAGTGCTAAGTTGACGCTTGCAAAAAGCTGAACTTTGAATATCACATCCGCATTAATATATTCCCCAAAGACTTCAATGGAGCACAAAAACTGGAAAAACACTAACACCTAACAAGTTGCGAAAACCCGATCGCGTTTTCTCAAGTGAACTAACCCGACATGAAATATTAATATTTTACATTCCAATGTTCTTCACATAGCAGAGTATGTTCTATTTATACTTTTATGTATATATATATATATATATATATATATATATATATATATATATATTTCTGTTACATCTATCTATCTATATATATCAGGGCTCAAAATTTTCAATCGCCCACTAGCCATTGGCGAGTAGAAAATGAACTGTGGCGAGTAGATATCCTACCTAGATTGCAAAGTAGGGACATTTAAAACATTCATTTAAATTAATATTATAGGGAAATAAGAAATGCTTTTTAACCAAAGAATAGTTATTTTTTTAGCAGTTAACTCTCTTAAATGGATAATGTGCTCAGGCAAGCTTTTTGAGTTTTTTTGTATTCAAAGTAACTGCAGGGACACTTTTTGTTTTACTCCCACTGAAATATAGCAGTATCTCCGACACCTATATTATATTATCAACACCTAATCTGCCGCTCCAGACACCGCGCTACAAACATTATAGTTATGAACCCCTAATCTGCTGCCCCCAACATCGCCGCCACCTACATTATATTTATTAATCCCTAATCTGCCGCCACCTACCTACACTTATGAACCCCTAATCTGCCGCCCCCAACGTCGCCGCCACTATAATAAACATATTAACCCCTAAACTGCTGCACTCCCACCTCGCAAACATTAGTTAAATATTATTAACCCCTAATCTGCCGGCCCTAACATCGCCGCCACCTACCTACATTTATTAACCCCTAATCTGCCGCCCACAATGTCGCCTCCACTATATTAAAGTTATTAACCCCTAAACCTAAGTCTAACCCTAAACCTAACACCCTCTAACTTAAATATAATTTAAATAAATCTAAATAAATATTCCTATCATTAACTACATTATTCCTATTTAAAACTAAATACTTAACTATAAAATAAACCCTAAGATAGCTACAATATAACTAATAGTTACATTGTATCTAGCTTAGGGTTTATTTTTATTTTACAGGCAAGTTTGTATTTATTTTACACCAACACCTAACACTACACTATAATTAAATAAATTACATAAATTAAAAACAATTAAATAAATTAAATTAAATTAGCTAAAGTACAACCCCCCCCACTAAATTACAGAAAATAATAAACAAATTACAGAAATTTAAACTAATTACACCTAATCTAATAGCCCTATTAAAATAAAAAAAGCCCCCCCAAAATAAAAAAAAACCCTAGCCTAAACTAAACTACTAATAGCCCTTAAAAGGGCCTTTTGCGGAGCATTGCCCCAAAGTAATCAGCTCTTTTACCTGTAAAAAAAAAAATACAAACAACCCCCCCAACAGTAAAACCCACCACCCACACAACCAACCCCCCAAATAAAATACTAGCTAAAAAAACCTAAGCTCCCCATTGCCCTGAAAAGGGCATTTGGATGGGCAATGCCCTTAAAAGGGCATTTAGCTCTTTTGCCGCCCAAACCCTAATCTAAAAAATAAAACCCACCCAATACACCCTTAAAAAAACCTAACACTAACCCCCTGAAGATCGACTTACCGGGAGACGTCTTCATCCAAGCTGGGTAGAAGTGGTCCTCCAGACGGGCAGAAGTCTTCATCCAGATGGCATCTTCTATCTTCATCCATCCGGCGTGGAGCATCCTCTTCATCCAACGACTAACACAGAATGAAAGTACCTTTAAGTGACGTCATTGCATCAGTCAATAGGATTTTTTCTACCTTAATTACCATTGGCTGATAGAATTCTATCAGCCAATCGGAATCTAAGGGACGCCATCTTGGATGACGTCATTAAAGGTACTTTCATTCTGTGTTAGTCGTCGGATGAAGAGGATGCTCCGCGTCGGATGTCTTGAAGATGGACCCGCTCCGCGCCGGATGGATGAAGATAGAAGATGCCGTCTGGATGAAGATAGAAGATGCCGTCTGGATGAAGACTTCTGCCCGTCTGGAGGACCACTTCTGCCTGGCTTGGATGAAGACTTCTGCCCATCTGGAGGACCACTTCTGCCCGGCTTGGATGAAGACTTCTGCCCATCTGGAGGACCACTTTTCCCGGCTTGGATGAAGACGTCTCCCGGTAAGTCGATCTTCAGGGGGTTAGTGTTAGGTTTTTTTAAGGGTGTATTGGGTGGGTTTTATTTTTAGGTTAGGGACTTTGGGCGGCAAAAGAGCTAACTGCCGTTTTAAGGGCAATGCCCATCCAAATGCCTTTTTTAGGGCAATGGGGAGCTTAGGTTTTTTTAGATAGTATTTTATTTGGGGGGTTGGTTGTGTGGGTGGTGGGTTTACTGTTGGGGGGGTTGTTTGTATTTTTTTTTTTACAGGTAAAATAGCTGATTACTTTGGGGCAATACCCCACAAAAGGCCCCTTTAAGGGTTATTGGTAGTTTAGTTTAGGCTAGGGTTTTTTTTATTTTAGGGGGCTTTTTTTTATTTTAATAGGGCTATTAGATTAGGTGTAATTAGTTTAAATATCTGTAATTTGTTTATTATTTTCTGTAATTTAGTGTTTGTTTGTTTTTGTTTTTGTAATGAGATAATTTAATTTAATTTAGCTAATTGTATGTAATTTATTTAATTGTATTTCATTTAGTTAATTTATTTAATTATAGTGCAGTGTTAGGTGTAATTGTAACTTAGGTTAGGTTTTATTTTACATTTACTTTTGTATTTATTTTAGCTAGGTAGTTATTAAATAGTTTATAACTATTTAGTAACTATTCTACCTAGTTCAAATAAACACAAACTTGCCTGTAAAATAAAAATAAACCCTAAGATAGCTACAATGTAACTATTAGTTATATTGTAGCTAGCTTAGGGTTTATTTTACAGGTAAGTATTTAGTTTTAAAAAGGAATAATGTAGTTAATTATAGGAATTTTTAGTTAGATTTCTTTTAATTATATTTAAGTTAGGGGGTGTTAGGGTTAGGGTTAGACTTAGATTTAGGGGTTAATAACTTAAATATAGTGGCGGCGACATTAGGGGCGGCAGATTAGGGGTTAATAAATGTAGGTAGGTGGCGGCGATGTTAGGGGCGGCAGATTAGGGGTTAATAATATTTAACTAGTGTTTGCGAGGTGGCAGTGTGGCGGTTTAGGGGTTAATATATTTATTATAGTGGCGGCGATGTCCGGGTTCGGCAGATTAGGGGTTAAAATTTTTCTTTTAGTGTTTGTGATGTGGGAGGGCCTCGGTTTAGGAGTTAATATGTAGTTTATTGGTGTTAGTGTACTTTTTAGCACTTTAGTTAAGAGTTTTATGCTATGGCTTTGTAGTGTAAAACTCTTAACTACTGACTTTAAAATGCGGTACCAGTCTTGACAGGAGAGGGTCTACCGCTCACTTTTTGGCAGACTCGTAATACCGGCGCTATGCAAGTCCCATTGAAAAAAGAGGATACGCAATTTACGGAAGTGGATTTGCGGTATTGCCAAGTCTGGCCAAAAAAGTGAGTGGTACACCTGTACCTGCAAGACTCTTAATACCAGCGGGCATTAAAAAGCAGCGTTAGGACTGTTTGCAACAGTTAGAGCGCCACTCGTAATCTAGCCCTTAGGGGAATAATCTCATTTTAATCTGTTATTTTATCAAGGTTGGTGATAATTACTGGGAGACTTGTTGCAATAACATCACCCATGTTACAGTTTTCGAGTCTATGGGGTAGATTTACTAAGGAGTAGATTTACTAAGCAGCGGATGCTGCAATCTACCCCCATAGTTTCCGGCTCACCGGAAACTTAAGTTAGGAAGCAGCTCCTGTTCCTTAACTTGTCCCTAGGTGATGGACTGCAATCATCCTGATTAGATACAATCAGAATGAATGACACCACCTGCTAGCGGCTAACTGGCCGCGAATGTACAGGGGGTGGCATTGAACAAGCATTTCACAAGAAATGCTTGTGCAATGTTAAATTCCTATTAAAAATAAACCCAACCTCTTCAGGACCCTCAAGCATATCTCTGAAGGGGCTACCAAGCTGCTCTGCACTTTATGGTTTTTATTTAGAATTAAAAGAAAATAATGTAGGGGTTAAGATGAAGCCATGTTAAAACATAACATTGGAGTCACTAGGATCTTGAGTCTCCAAGGTTCTCATCCCATATTAAACAGCTAAGCCCCACAATATTCAAAGTCTGCTGAAGCATCTTAGTAACTTCACAGTACTTCCTTTTTGTCTTCGGAATACAGAATCAGACCTGCAGAATAAATTACCATATCATTAAGATTTAGAATGCATGCTTATTTTTACTGATAATATTTTTCTAATGACATTCGGGATGGGCATGTGTTGGCACAATAAAAACTAAACCGGTTTGTTGTAAAATATCTTTTGAATGCGATGTGGATATTTGTTGTTTTAAACAAATACTATATTCCTTATGTTAAATATTACAATGTTACATTTGATTGGATAATTTTAGAAATCCTTTGAGAACCAATATTCAAGTACTCAAATTGCTATTTACATTTTGTTCTTAAACTTAATGCTACACATGAAATTACAGATGTAATGTTTGTTCTATAGAAACCATTTGAATGCAAGTTTGTAGAATTTCACTCATCCCCATACTTGTCTTCAAATTGTCAAATGGTTTTCTTTTCATGATCAGAAAATACATACAAAAATAATAATCTGTCTCTCCAAATATTAATTTATTGACTGCAAAATCTTAAACTTTTTCTTATATATCAAATCTGCAAAATAAATAATTGTTATATTATATAATAAACAATTCTTAACTAAAAAAAATCTGGGTTTGGAAAACTCATGTATTTTTTTAACTAAATTAGTACTGGTTTATTACATTATGTTTAAAAATAATGATATCAAAAATATTGTATATGTATTATATATGGTAAATATTAAAATATACAAATAAATAAACACATCCAACGTCAGCACAATTGTGTGATTCTTATGATACAGTAAACCCTTTTGTCGTTAGTCCGTCAGTAGAAGAGGATGGCTCCGCGTCGGCTCCTTTGAAGATGGTGCTGCTCCGCTCCGGATGGATGAAGATTGAAGACGCCGCCTGGATGAAGACTTCTACCAGATGGAGCACCTCTTCTTGCCCCGCTTGGATGAAGACTTCTACCGGATGGAGGACCTCTTCTTGCCCCTCTTGGATGAAGACTTCTACAGGATGATGGACCTCCTCTGCGCACCTTGGATGAAGAATTCGGCTCGGCTGAGTGAAGACAACTCAAGGTAGGGAGATCTTCAGGGGGTTAACGATAGGTTTTTTTAAGGGGGGTTTGGGTGGGTTAGAATAGGGGTATGTGGGTGGTAGGTTGTAATGTTGGGGGGGTATTGTATTTTTATTTTCATGCAAAAGAGCTGATTACTTTGGGGCAAGGCCCCGCAAAAAGCCCTTTTTAGAATAGGGTAGGGAATTTTTTTATTTTGGGGGGCTTTTTTATTTTTATTAGGGGGCTTAGATTAGGTGTAATTAGTTTAAACTGTTTGTAATTCTTTTTTTTTTTGTAATTTAGTGTATGTTTTTTTTGTATTATAGAATAGTTTATTTTATTGTATTTTATTTTATGTAATTGTAGGTAATTTATTTAATTAATTTAATGATAGTGTAGTGTTAGGTTTAATTGTAACTTAGGTTAGGATTTATTTTACAGGTAATGTTGTACTTATTTTAACTAGGTAGCTATTAAATAGTTATTAACTATTTAATAGCTATTGTACCTAGTTAAAATAAATACAAAGTTGCCTGTAAAATAAATATAAATCCTAAAATAGCTACAATGTAAATATTAGTTATATTGTAGCTATATTAGGGTTTATTTTATAGGTAAGTATTTAGTTTTAAATAGGAATAATTTAGTTAATTTTAGGAATATGATTTTGTTTAATCTAAATTATATTTATGTTAGGGGGTGTTAGGGTTAGGGTTAGAGTTAGGTTTAGGGGTTAATAACTTTATTATAGTAGCGGCGACGTTGCGGGCGGGAGATTAGGGGTTAATAATTGTAGGTTGCGGCGATGTTAGGGAGGGCAGATTAGGGGTTAATAAAATTTATTCTAGTGTTTGCAAGGCGGGAGTGTGGCGGTTTAGGGGTTAATACATTTATTATAGTGGCGGCGAGGTCCGGTCGGCAGATTAGGAGTTAATAAGTGTAGTTAGGTAGCGGCGACGTTGGGGGGGGGGAGATTAGGGGTTAATAAATATAATATAGGAGTCGGCGATGTTAAGGACAGCAGATTAGGGGTTCAGAGGGATAATGTAGGTGGCGGCGGTGTCCGGTCGGCAGATTAGGGGTTAAAAATTTTTATTACAGTGGCGGCGATGTTGGGGGGCCTTGGTTTAGGTGTACATAGGTAGTTTATGGGTGTTAGTGTACTTTAGAGCACAGTAGTTAAGAGCTTTATATTCACGCGTTAGCCCAAAAAAGCTCTTAACTACTGACTTTTTTTTGCGGTTGGAGTCTTGTGGGTAGAGGCTCTACCGCTCCCTTCTCCCAAAACTCCAAATACCGGCGTTAGGCAGATCCCATTGAAAAGATAGGATACGCAATTGGTGTAAGGGGATCTGCGGTAGCCTGGAATCGCGGTAGGGAAGTGAGCGGTAGACCTGTACCTGTCTGACTCTAAATACCAGCGGGAGGCCAAAAGCAGCGTTAGGAGCCCTTAACGCTGCTTTTGACGGCTAACGCAGAACTCTAAATCTAGGTGTACGTTTTTTCATGGGATTTCTATAGCGCAGCCATTACGAGTTTTGCAGTGAGGCTAAAAAGCTTGCGCTACACTCTATAAGACTAGATCCGTACCGCTATCTGAGAGCAGAAGTTATGAGTTTTACGCAACAAAATTGTTACATAAAACTCAGAACTAAACTGTTACAAAGTACACTAAAACCCATAAACTAGCTATTACCACTAAACCGAGGCCCTCCAGCATCACAAATACTATAGTAAAGTTATTAACCCCTAATCTGCTGCTCCCGATCTCGCCGCCACTAACAAAATGTATTAACCCCTATTCCGCTGCTCCCCGACAATGTCACCACTATAATAAAGTTATTTACCCCTAAACCGCCCCCCTCCTGCATCGCAAACACTATTTAAATATTATTAACCCCTAATTTGCCATCCGTCCACATCGCCCCCACTATACTAAAGTTATTAACCCCTATTCTGCCGCTTCCCAACACCGCCACTATAATAAAGCTATTAACCCCTAAACCGCAAGTCCCTCACAACAAAATATACTAAATTAAACTATTAACCCCTAAACCGCAAGCCCCCCACAACAAAATATGCTAATTTAAACTATTAACCCTTAAACCGAAAGCCCCCCACATCGCAATAAACTAATTTAAACTAGTAACCCCTAAACCTAATGCCCCCCACTAAATTTATATTAAAATTACAATTTCCCTATCTTAAAAAAGTTACGTTTAAACCTAACATCCTAATATAAACCCCACGTCTAAACACCCCTAATCCACCGCCCCGACATCGCAGACACCTGCATAAATTTATTAACCCCTAATCTACAGCCACCGACATCGCCGACACTTACATAATGTTATTAACACCTATTCCGCCACTCCCTGACAACGCCGCCTCTATAATAAACCTATTAACCCCTAAACCACAATACCCCGAAACGAAATATACTAAATTAAACTATTAACCCCTAAACTGCAAGCCCCCCACAACGAAATATACTAAAGTAGACTATTAACCCCTAAACTGCAAGCCCCCCACAACGAAATATACTAGATTAAACTATTAACCCCTAAACCGCAAGCCCCCCACAATTAAATAAACTAAATTGAACTATTAACCCCTAAACCGCAAGCCCCCACAATGAAATAAACTAAATTGAACTATTAACCCCTAAACCGCAAGCCCCCCACAATGAAATATACTAAATTTAACTATTAACCCCTAAACCTCAAGCCCCCCACAACAAAATATACTAAATTAATCTTTTAACCCCTAAACCACAAGCCAACCCACAACAAAATATACTAAATTAAACTATTAACCCCTAAACCGCAAGCCCCCCACAACAAAATATACTAAATTAATCTTTTAACCCCTAAACCGCAAGCCGACCCACAACAAAATATACTAAATTAAACTATTAACCCCTAAACCGAAAGTCCCCCACATAACAATAAACTAATTTAAACTAGTAACCCCTAAACCTAACGCCCCCCAACTTTATATTAAAATTACAATTTCCCTATCTTAAATTAAAACTTACCTGTCAAATTAAAAAAAACTAAAATAACTATTAAACTAAAATTAAACTAACTACCAATTAAAGAAAACTAAAATACACATTAAAAAAATCCTAACACTACTATAAAAATGACAAAGAATCTAATTACAAAATTTAAAAAATACTAAATTACAAAAAATAACAAACACTGAATTACGAATAATAACAAACGAAATTAACAAAAATAAAGAAGAATTACACCTAATCTAATAGCCCTATAAAAATAAAAAAGCCCACCCAGAATAAAAAAAACACTAACCAACAAGAAACTACCAATAGCCCTTAAACTCTAATCTAAAAAATAAACCCACTCAAAAAAATTTAAAAAATCCTAACACTAACCCCTGACGATCCACTTACAGTTCCTGAAGTCCGGATACCCAGACGGCGACAGGTCTTCATCCAGACGGCGAGGTCTTCATCCACCCAGGCGGCGTCTTCTATCTTCATCCAGGCGGCATCTTATATCTTCATCCCGGTGGCGTCTTCTATCTTCATCCCGGCAGCGCAGAGCGTGTCCATCCTGAAGACATCCGGCGCTGGGCATCCTCTTCATACGGTCGCCACTGTACACTGAATCTTCAGTGCAAGGGAGCTGTTTCAAAATGGCGTCCCTTGCATTCCTATTGGCTGATTTGATTTTGGAAATTGAAATCAGCCAATAGGATAAGTCCTACTAAAATCCAATTGACTGTTCAAATCAGCCAATAGGATGAGAACTACTGAAATTCTATTGGCTGATTTGAATAGCCAATAGAGTTTCAGTAGCTCTCATCCTATTGGCCGATTTGAACAGCCAATAGGATTTCAGTAGCTCTTATCCTGAATTTCCACAATCAGATCAGCCAATAGGAATGCAAGGGACACTATTTTGAAATGGCTCCCTTGCATTGAAGATTTAGTGTACGGCGACGACCGTATAAAGTGGATGCTCCGCGCCGGATGTCTTCAGCATGGACTTGCTCCACGCCGCCGGGATGAAGATAGAAGATGCCGCCGGGATAAAGATAGAAGACGTGGCCTGGATGGATGAAGACCTCGCCGCCTGGATGAAGACCTCTAGCCGTCTGAATGTCCGGACTTCAGGAACTGTAAGTGGATCGTCGGGGGGTTAGTATTTGAATTTGTATAACTTTTTTGAGTGGGTTTATTTTTTAGATTAGGGTTTGGGCTTTCTTAAAAGAGCTAAATGCCCATTTCAGGGCAATGCAAAAGAGCTAATTGCCCTTTTAAGGGCAATGCCCATACTAATGCCCTTTTCAGGGCAATGGGTAGCTTAGGTTTTTGTTAGAGTTAGGTTTATTATTTTGGGGGGTTGGTTGGGTGGTGGGATTTACTGTTGGGAGTCTTTGTGTTTTTATTTACAGGTAAAAGAGCTGTTTAACTTAGGGCAATGCCCTACAAAAGGCCCTTTTAAGGGCTATTGGTAGTTTATTGTAGGACAGGTTTTTTTTGGGTGGGCTTTTTTATTTTTGCAGGGCTATTAGATTAGGTGTAATCCTTTTTTATTTTTGATAATTTCGTTTGTTATTTTTTGTAATTTAGTGTTTGTTATTTTTTGTAATTAGATACTTTGTAATTTTTATAGTAGTGTTAGGATTTTTTTAATGTGTATTTTAGTTTTCTTTAATTGGTAGCTAGTTTAATTTTAGTTTAATAGTTATATTAGTTTAATTGTTAGTTTAAACTTAGTTTTTTTTATTTTGACAGGTAAGTTTTAATTTAATTTAAGATAGGGAAATTGTAATTTTAATATAAAGTTAGGGGGGCATTAGGTTTAGGGGGTACTAGTTTAAATTACTTTATTGCGATGTGGGGGGCTTTCGGTTTAGGGGTTAATAGCTTAATTTAGTATATTTTATTGTGGTGGGTTACTGTTTAGGGGTTAATAGTTTAATTTAGTATATTTTGTTGTTGGGGGCTTGCGTTTTATAGGTTAATAGTTTAATTTAATATATTTCATAATGGGGGGCTTGCGGTTTAGGGTTTAATAGTTTAATTTAGTATATTTTGTTGTGAGGGGCTTGCGGTTTAGGGGTTAATAGGTTTATTATAGTGGCGGCGCTATAGGGGTTAATAACATTATGTAGGTTTCAGCGATGTTGGGGTGGCAGATTAGGGGTTAATAAGTTTATGTAGGTGTCGGGGGTGGCGGTCGGCGGATTAGGTTTTTTTAGATGTGGGGTTTATGTTAGGTTGTTAGGTTTAAACGTAACTTTTTTTCCCCCATAGATATCAATGGGGTTGCTTTAAGGAGCTTTTTGTTCCGCAATCGCAGGTGTTAGGTTTTTTTCTAACACTCTCTCCCCATTGATGTCTATGGGGAAAGCTAGCATGAGCACATCAAAACAGCGCTTGTATTTTGTGCGGTATTGAGCTCAACGCAACCATATCACACGCACAAGCCGGCTGTTTGAAAACTTGTAATGGCAGCGCTATGGAGGGTGAAATAACGCAGCTTGTGTTGCATCCGTTAAATACCCTCTAACGCGCATAACTCGTAATCTACCTGATAAAAACATAGCATTTGATGGAAGATAAGAACCAAAAGGCCCATTAAGTCTACCCATATTACATTTTACTGTTTATCTTAGCATTGCCTTATGCATGTCCCAGGCATTTTTTAAATTATTTTACAGTCCCTGCAATAAGAAAAGCTTTAATGAATACACATTTTCACAAAATAAGTTAAAATATCATTACAAAAAGTAGAGCTTGATACACAAGGAGGGCTGTGCTTTGACAGATTAACAGGTGTTCTTGAGAGCCCCATCCAAAACCCTGCAGAGAGATACCTACATGACCAAACTTAGCTATTGGTCTCTTCTCTCTAATGTAGCTTCTGCCAGTTCAGATGCTTTATATCATCCCTGCAATTTATCTACAATGTATTAGATTGTCGGAAAACTGTTTTTCAATGTTTTTATTGAGTGTCTGGAAAGCAAAGGGAGATTATATGTGTTAGTGAAACACACACATACAATCTGTAAACCGGGGCGCTAGTTACTACTAGTAATAGTAACCGGTGAAAAGATAATATACAAAATATAAAGGGATTGCACAAACTAAGTGCTATAAATCAGTGGCTATAACAATGTAATAATATATGCAAGAGTTGATGAGTAAATCAAAATGAAAACACTTCATAAAATACAAAATGCAAAATATAAACACAAACACGTTGAGGAAGGCGGCCGAATGTGAGAAACAGCAAAGAGTTCAGGTATGCTATGTAGTAGTGTTTAAGGAGCGAAGTATATCTGACACGTTTGCTTAAAGGGACACTGAACCCAATTTTTTTCTTTTGTGATTCAGATAGAGCATGCAATTTTAAGCAACTTTCTAATTTACTCCTATTATCAATTTTTCTTCGTTCTCTTGCTATCTTTATTTGAAAAAGAAGGCATCTAAGTTATATTCTGGTTCAAAACTCTGGACAGCATTTGTTTATTGGTCGGTTAAATTAATCCACCAATCAGCAAGAACAACCCAGGTTGTTCACCAAAAATGGGCCGCCATCTAACCTTACATTATTGCTTTTCAAATAAAGCTACCAAGAGAATGAAGAAAATTTGATAAGAGTAAATTACAAAGTTGCTTAAAATTGCATGCTCTATCTGAATCACGAAAGAATAAAATTGGGTTCAGTGTCCCTTTAACAACTGTATTGAGTGTCGGACAGCATCACATATTAAAACAATACATGCATGAATATTTTGTTGAGGTGCCTTTAATAATGCATCATACAGTAGCAAGACTATAGCATCTCCCAAAAGCACCACAAAAATAGGTTTCAAGTTGGAATCCCCCTCCCCCCCCCCTCCGCCATAGCAAATATTATTTAAAAATCAAAGGTGTGGAAAAAAAGTCAAATAATGCTTTATAGCAGTGCTTATAAGATTGTAACCCTAAATTAGCTTAATCCAGTAATTGCCTTTAATTCAACCATGATAGTGAGTCTTCTTTTACGACAGCATTATAACCAACAACCTCATTTTATCCAGTAATCTGCAATACTATATAGCTCTTTATTATCCAATTTCATTCTTGGAGCACTTCTCAATAAACCATTAGTTAAATTTAATAGGGTAATTAAGGAACCCTTATATAGTAGGCCATAATGTATGTATCAATTTTTTCCATATCTGTATTGAGGTGAAATAGTTTAATATTGTTCCAAGAACTAAGGACTAGATTATGAGTGGTGCACTAACTGTAGTGCGCAAGCGATATATTCAAGTGCAAATTAATTTAAAAAAATAAAAAGGTTATAAGGGCTCAAAGATATGAGGTCTCTGGTGTTAGAAAAAGAAAAGCAGGCAAAGTACTTTAACATTGAGATACATACATATATGTATATACATGTCTAAATATGTATATGTGTGTGTATATATATATATACACATATATACAATATATATAAATATATATATATATATATATATACTCTATATATATATATATATATATATATATATATACAGTATAGTGTATATATACAGAATAATTCGCCTAGATTTAGGGTTCTGTGTTAGCCGTCAAAACCAGCGTTAGGGGGTCCTAACGCTGGTTTTGGCCTACCGCTGGTATTTAGAGTCAGTCACTTTCCAGCCGCGACTTTTCCATACTGCAGATCCCCTTACGTCAATTGCGTATCCTATCTTTTCAATGGGATCTTTCTAACGCCGGTATTTAGAGTTTTGGCTGAAGTGAGCGTTAGAAATCTAACGACAAGACTCCAGCCGCAGCAAAAAGCCAGGAGTTAAGAGCTTTCTGGGCTAACGCCGGTTCATAAAGCTCTTAACTACTGTGCTCTAAAGTACACTAACACCCATAAACTTCCTATGTACCTCTAAACCGAGGCCCACCCACATCGCCGCCACTCTATTCAATTTTTTTAACCCCTAATCTGCCGACCACACACCGCCGCAACCTACATTATCCCTATGTACCCCTAATCTGCTGCCCCTAACATCGCCGACCCCTACATAATATTTATTACCCCCTAACCTGCACCCCCCAACGTCGCTGCTACCTACCTACAATTATTAACCCCTAATCTGCCGACCGGACCTCACCGCTACTATAATAAATGTATTAACCCCAAATCCGCCTCACTCCCGCCTCAAAAACCCTATAATAAATAGTATTAACCCCTAATCTGCCCTCCCTAACATCGCTGACACCTAACTTCTGCCGACCGGACCTCGCCGCTACTCTAATAAATGTATTAACCCCTAAAGCTAAGTCTAACCCTAGCCCTAACACCCCCCTAAATTAAATATAATTTAAATCTAACGAAATAAAATAAATCTTATTAAATAAATTATTCCTATTTAAATCTAAATACTTACCTGTAAAATAAACCCTAATATAGCTACAATATAAATAATAATTATATTGTAGCTATTTTAGGATTAATATTTATTTTACAGGCAACTTTGTATTTATTTTAACGAGGTACAATAGCTATTAAATAGTTATTAACTATTTAATAGTTACCTAGTTAAAATAATTACAAAATTACCTATAAAATAAATCCTAACCTAAGTTACAATTAAACCTAACACTACCCTATCAATAAATTAATTAAATAAACTATCTACAATTATCTACAATTAAATCAACTAAACTAAATTACAAAAACAAACAAACACTAAATTACAAAAAAACAAACACTAAATTACAAAAAATAAAAAAAGATTACAAGAATTTTAAACTAATTACACCTACTCTAAGCCCCCTAAAAAAATAACAAAGCCCCCCAAAATAAAAAAAATGCCCTACCCTATTCTAAAATAAAAATTTAACAGCTCTTTTACCTTACCAGCCCTTACAACCCAACATTACAACCCACCACCCACATACCCCTAATCTAACCCAAACCCCCCTTAAAAAAACCTAACACTGAAGATCTTCCTATCTTGTCTTCACCACGCCGGGTATCACCGATCCGTCCAGAAGAGGCTCCGAAGTCTTCATCCTATCCGCCAAGAAGATGAGATCCAGACCGGACCGGATTGAATCAGCCAATGAGATTCAAGTTCAATCGGATTGGCTGATCCAATCAGCCAATCGGATTGAGCTCGCATTCTATTGGCTGATCTATTGGCTGATCAGAACAGCCAATAGAATGCAAGCTCAATCTGATTGGCTGATTGGATCAGCCAGCCCTTTTAAGGGCTGGTAAGGTAAAAGAGCTGTTAAATTTTTATTTTAGAATAGGGTAGGGCATTTTTTTATTTTGGGGGGCTTTGTTATTTTTTTAGGGGGCTTAGAGTAGGTGTAATTAGTTTAAAATTCCTGTAATCTTTTTTTATTTTTTTGTAATTTAGTGTTTTTTTTTTTTTGTAATCTAGTTTAGTTGATTTAATTGTAGATAATTGTAGATAGTTTATTTAATTAATTTATTGATAGTGTAGTGTTAGGTTTAATTGTAACTTAGGTTAGGATTTGTTTTACAGGTAATTTTGTAATTATTTTAACTAGATAACTATTAAATAGTTATTAACTATTTAATAGCTATTGTACCTAGTTAAAATAAATACAAAGTTACCTGTAAAATAAATATTAATCCTGATACGGCGCGAGCGGTAACGCTGACCGGCGCCATCTTGGAAGAGCTCCCCCCTTCACCTCAGTGCCAACTTCAACTCAGAACGGACCTTACAAGCGGACCGGCCTCGAATGTGGTAATCGGTGGGATCAGGTGAGAGGCGGTAACACCGCGAACTATTACATAACTGGTTAGAACCGCTCCACCTCAAAATATAACCGTATGAGGCCCTGATAATGGACTCCCTGGAAAGTATCCCATGCATGCCCATAAGAGATTGCTGCACACTCCGTAAAAGTAATGTGGATGCACTAGTGTAAACTCAGATAAATCAGCTTTAACTTACAACAAGACACAACCTCACTTCCCTACAGGGAGACAAACTTGCTATTAAGTGTTCAGCAGAGGGATATCGGCCTTCTCATACCCCAGTAATTGCTAAGGGGAGAGCGCATAAACACCTGCTCTGCTTGAAAACTGAACATTGGGACAATCCCTGCATAAACTGTATATTGATCTAAACAGACTTTTCCTATACAGACTCTTTTCACCTTATAGCTGGTATAGCTCAATTTTTTAGGATTGTATTTCTGATCCATCAGCCCAAAGCCGCTCCACCTCAAACTATAACCGTGTGAGGCCCTGATAACGGACTCCCCGGAAAGTATTCTATGCATGCCCATAAGAGATTGCTGCACACTCCGTAAAAGTAATGTGGATGCACTAATGTAAACTCAGATCAATCAGCTTTATCCTACAACAAAGCACAACCTCACTTCCATACAGGGAGATAAACTTGTTATTAAGTTTTTCAGCAAGGGGATGTCGGCCTTCTCACGCCCTAGTAGTTGCTAAGGGGGGAGCGCATACACACCTGCTCTGCTTGAGAGCTGATCATTGGGACAGTTTCTGCATAAACCGCATATTGATCTATACAGATATTTTTTTTTATCCTATACAGACTCTTCTCACCTCATAGCTGGTATAGCTCAATTTTTTAGGATTGTATTTCTGATCCATCAGCCCTGATTAAGTCTGCTACATAAGACAGAAAAGGAAAAGAAAAATCACCTTTGTTTGCATAGTTGGTACAGCTAAATTTTTTTATTTCACACCTGCATTTTGCCATGTGATATCTGCAAATTCAAAATCTGTGTTTTCATTTCCTCCATTTTCCCTCCACATATCTACTTTGATTGCTGCAATACACAGTGCAACAGCGCCCTCTGGTGATTTGCACACAGTGTTATACCATTCCTAGTAACTGTCTGTATTTTGTTCTATGAAAGTGGACGAGTACTTTCACAGGCTGCCCTCGCCTTTAGGTGGCACAATGAGTCACAGATCAAAGAATCAGGAAAAAAAACAAAAGCCTCTGATAGAAACGCAGGCAAACCCATCATTTGCAGATGCTGAAGGCAGTATTTCAGGAGCTCACTCTTCACTCCTACAGGAGCTCAAGGCTTTCTTTTTACCAAAAATGGATAGCTTGCAGGCTGGTGTGGACACCTTAACCAGTGAGGTGCGGCTCTTCTCCACTCGCATGTCGGCCGCGGAACAAAGAATTTCAGGGGTTGAAGACAGACAGCAGGAATCTGAGGTTTCTTTAAAACGCCTACTGAAACAAAATCAACAGCTAATAGACAAGGTGGAGGACCTAGAAAACCGCTGCAGGCGAAATAATCTACGAATCATAGGAGTTCCTGAATCCATTAAAGATAAAGAATTACTAGAATTTGCTGCCTTGACTCTCCCGAAAATCCTGGGCCTGCCCCAGGACTGTTTACCTCTGGACATTGAAAGATCTCACCGCATAGGCCCCAACAGATATCTAGAAAATTCCAAGGAGAGGCCACGACAAGTAATCTTTAGATGCTTAAATTTCCAGGATAAGCTTGCACTCCTGCGAGCCTACAGGGCGGCTAAGGAAGTCATCTTTGAAGATCACCGTCTCTTACTTTTCCAAGACTTTTCAGTTGAGGTCACTAAGAGACGTAAGGACTTTGCATCTATCTGCTCTACACTGCATGATCAGGGACGTAAATTTGCACTCATGTTCCCAGCTACCTTGAAAATTCAGAGCCTTTCAGGCCCTAAAACCTTTCATACGCCTGCGGCAGCACAGGCATACCTGGCATCAGAGCGGAGACAGGACAATGGCTGATGAGACTCTCTTAAGTATTATCGTTTAAATTTTTTTTTTCATATGCATCATGTTGATTACATTATGTATCTTGCT
Source organism: Bombina bombina (assembly GCF_027579735.1). Taxonomy (NCBI): domain Eukaryota; kingdom Metazoa; phylum Chordata; class Amphibia; order Anura; family Bombinatoridae; genus Bombina; species Bombina bombina. The sequence continues at coordinate 61,662 of NW_026511103.1, read as the reverse complement.
CTGGCGGGTCCTGTGGCTCTGGTCATGTTTGCCAATTTTGGCTGTGGCCGGAGGCACGGTTCCGCACATGGCAACTTGTTCTCTCTGTTATTACACTACCTGTTCAGGTTCATGTTTGTATCTACATTGCACTGTTAAGGCTGGGAAATATTATGCAGCATACTTAAACCTTAGTTCTAATATGCATGTTATTAAAACAGTTCACAGCTACCGCTGGTTTCCCCTGGGTCCCCTAGTAGGCTTAATTTTTGGCCTATCCCTCACAAATCCAAACGGAGACCCTCTGTCCACCACTTGCCTTTTGATCGATGCAGATTATGATATCCCTATTATGTTTGGGCCCCAGGGCATTGACACCGAATATAAAAAACATAGTTCCCTACCTTTAAGCCCATATACATTTCCACCTGACTACCTAAGGCCTATTCATCTGCCCCTGCCAATTGTAAGAACTCCTGGTAAATTTTCTCATTTTAAACTCACACTAAACATTCCAGGGCTCTGTGTGGTTTTGCTGCTTCATGTCCCCTCCCCCAAGAGCAGAACTTTAGTTCTAAGATGTTATGCTCCCTGCTATCATGCTATGTTTTTGTTCATCAAATGGTTCTTTTATAAACAGACTACCTCTGGGATGATATCTATTGACATTACTACTATCATGGGTATTGACCTCTTACTTATACAAATTGTAAACATTGCTGTGTGTTCTTATCTCTTTTGTAGCGATTGCTGGATTGGGACCTGGAGGCCTCCGGACCCCCCTCCTTCATCACGTCATCCTGCCCTGAGGACACACCTATGTTTTTCCATAACTGTAAGTCACCTATTACTACCTACACCCCAGACACCACAGGGGACACTTGCTAGGACACTACCTATTAGGTCGTGCCCTTTCCACCCTTACACTCTGTGGACATGACTCTTCCCCTTAAAATTATAGCGTGGAACGTAGGGGGCATCACATCCCCGGCAAAGAGAAGTAGGATTCTCCACCACTTACACTCACTGAAGGCTGACATTGCTATGCTCCAGGAGACAAAATTGACAGTTGAGGAACATGCGAAGTTAAAAATCAGATGGGTAGGAAAAGAGGAGTTGCCATTCTAGTGCGAAAGGGTTTAGCGGCCTCATTATCAGCAGTGAACATTGACAAAAAGGGACGATACATAGTCGCATCACTCCAGACCAATGCACATACATATACTCTCTGTAATGTTTATGGCCCTAATGAGCATGATCCCCCCTTTTGGATAAATTTATTGGCGATATTGGCCACACAGAGTGCCCCTCTAATAGTAGGAGGGGATTTTAATTTGGCTCAGGCTCTTCCGCTAGATAGGTTTAGAGATCCCTCAGCATATGGTTCTTTCAAAACACACGTAACCCGCTACAAACGTGAAGTATCCTTGATTGGATCCTTCAAGGAGACTCTGGGTTTGCTAGATGTCTGGAGAGCAAGGAACCCGGATGAGAGGGATTTCACTTGCCTCTCAAAAACATACCATACTATGTCGCGTATTGATTATTTCCTAACTGCCTCAAGCATAATGCCACACATCTTATCTACTTATATTGGCCCAGTCACCTTATCAGATCACGCCCCAATCACCCTGATACTGCAACCACATTCCCCCAGACCTCCAAACAGAACTTGGAGATTTCCTCTCCACCTATACAACAACATTGAGTTCCGTAGACACTTAAAGGCATCCTGGACGCATTATGCATCTGACAATGCTTGTCATTTGGGTACGCCAGACCTGTTCTGGCACGCCTCAAAAGCGGTGATGAGAGGTCATATAACCTCCTTTGCAACACACCATAAAAAGCAACTTACGAAGGTAGATGAGACTCTCCTTGCTCAACTTACTACGGCTTACAATAACTACTTACATGCTCCCACGCCAACATCTAGGCAATCTTACTACGATCTCAAACAGACTAGGGATACTTTCTTAGCCCAACAAGACAATAAGGTCAATATTCACAGACAGGGTCACTATTACCGACATGGTAACAGGGCTGGTAAACTGCTGGCCAAACTAGTTCATTCCTATAAACCCAAGTCCCAAATCCTAGCCATTAATTCTAAGGGTACCCTCACCGCCAACGCCAAGGAGATTATGACTGAATTTGTAGACTATTACACTTCCCTATACTCTAAACAACCTATCCATATAGAAGCCAAGCGTGCCTTTTGGGACGCAGTAAAACTCCCCTCTCTTACAGAAGAGCAGTCTTCCCTGTTAAATTCTCCTATAAGTCCCCAGGAGGTTCTCAGGGCTATACGACAAAGCAAACTGGGTAAAGCAGCAGGCCCGGATGGGTTACCTGCAGAATATCTTAAGTTACTAGAGGAGGAATTAGCACCAATTCTCTCATCCTTGTATTCTGCTTACCTGGCGGGCACTGAACAACTAAATGATAGATTCTCTGAGGCTAATATCTGTCTCCTTTTGAAACCTGATAGAGATCCCACTCAGACTTCTTCATATCGTCCAATCTCCCTATTAAATGGGGATTATAAACTCCTAACAAAAATCTTAGCGGACAGGTTGGCAAAGGTTCTTCCACATATAGTTCATGCAGATCAAACGGGTTTTGTAAAGGGCAGATCCTCAGTTATTAACATTAGAAAGACTCTAGGCGTCGTGTCCCATTACTGGTACAACACACATACACAATCTCCATCCCAACTACCAGACGCATGCCTTCTAGCACTAGATGCTGAGAAGGCGTTTGACCGGATCGAGTGGGATCACTTACATACGTCACTGTCGCGCTTTGGTATGCAGGGTGACTTTCCCAGCTTTTTACAAAGATTATACTCAGCCCCTAAGGCCTCTCTTATAATCAATGGAGGGCTCTCTCCTTCCTTTACGTTACAACGGGGTACGAGACAGGGATGTCCCCTCTCCCCTCTCCTTTTCGATTTAGCAATCGAACCCCTGGCGTCCTACATCAGGCAACAATGCGCCGGCTTAGATATATGTGGCCAAAAGCAGCATCTATCACTTTACGCCGATGACCTACTGCTCTTTGTGGGTGATCCTGGTTCCAATTTACACCCTCTTCTGAAAGTTATTGATGATTTTGGCAAGTTTTCGGGGTACAAGATCAACATTGACAAATCGGAGGCCACCTGGTTGCAAAACTCCCGAAACATGACCCTAGCAGATTTTGGTCTTAAGACTACTCAGGGTAGTTTTAAATACTTAGGCATATGGATACATGTTAACCCACATATGTTATACTCTTTGAATCTTGCTGGGACTATAGGTGACATCAAGCAAATGCTGCTGAGTTGGATGAAACTCCCCCTCTTTCTTTCGGGTAGGGTACACCTTTTTAAAATGGTGGCCCTGCCCAAACTTCTTTATCCATTACAGATGTTGCCTCTTCTCCTCACTCTAAAGGATGCGACATCTTTGCAAACTGCCATTGGAAACTTTGTTTGGCAGGGCAGAAAACATAGAATAGGCAGGACTCCCTTGTCAATGACAGTGGAAGGAGGGGGGCTCCGTCTTCCTAATATAATATGGTATAACTGGGCGGCTCTCTCTAGATTTGCATTGGACTGGCTGGTAGGGAAAAACTATTATACTGTCCCTGACCTGGAGTCTAACATCATTAAACCACTGCATTTAGCTTATCTGCCTCATGCACATTTGAAATCTCTATCCCCGTTCATTCAAAACCATATATTGTTTAGGGATCCTCTAAGAGCCTGGACCAAGATTTGTAGACTCTGGGGTATACAACGTTCAGCTAGTAAATATCTCCCGATCCAGGGTAATTTGGACTTCCTCCCCGGGTACACCACGCAAGCATTTCAGACATGGCAACAATTACAACTCACACGACTGCATCAACTTTTCCGACCCCTGACTCTAGAAATACTGCCCTTCCAAGACCTGAAATCACGTTATAACCTCCCGCACACACACAAGTTTGCATACTTTCAATGCCGACATTACGTATCCACCTTGATTTCAGAGGGACTCCTCTCTATAGAAGCCCCCAATTTAGATACATTGAGTGCGCTGGCGAAGTTAGGCCCTCTGAGGCTGACACATACATATAACTTACTGATCCGTCACTCTAAGGATCATGTGCTTCATGGCATGGTATCAAAGTGGTCCCATTTTGGGGAGCTAGAGATTGACCCGGTATTGATTACCACAAGTTTCGAGAGGGCACACCAAAGTACTATTTCTGCAAAATTGAGGGAATCACACCTGAAATTCTTACATCAAGCTTACATCACTCCTGGCCTAAGGGCTAAATGGGTTGGAGGAGCACTCAACTCCTGTAGTAAATGCCGCCTTGAATCTCCTGATTGGGTACACCTACTCTGGAGTTGCCCTAAATTACAAAAATTTTGGCAAAAAATTGCGTACTGGCTATCCAAATTAACTAAACAAACTGTGTCCCTCTCGGCACAACATGTGATCTTTCTGATACCTAGAGATCAGACATACAAGCACGACATTTTTTTAAATACCACACTCATGTTAGCTAAACAAATTATCCTGAGAGAGTGGACAGGGGACCGTAACTTACCTTTTCAACACTTACTTAAAACAATTCATGATCAGATGCTGATTGAACAGGCAGATACTAGGGGGGACCCTGAGAAAAGAGTCAAGAGATTTTTCCTTAAATGGGAGGCTTATTTGCTGCACCTACCTGACATAGTAAGAGATAGGGTTCTGCTTCCTTTTAAAAATAGCCAATATGTTTTAAATGAAAACTTCAGAGGAAATTTGTGTCTATCCACGGATCAGACCCGTGAGTGACCTGCATATCGAGGGAGGGGGGACCCGGAGGTACTCTGGGTAAGTATGGCTGCTATATGTTATTTTTTATTTTTTTTTCTCTTTCTTTCTCTTCCTTTCCTCTCTTTCTTTCATTCTTCTTTGTATGTTATTGTCTTTCTTCCTTGCTCTTAGCTAATATGTTTCCTTTCTCGATTTCTCCTCTTTTTCTTTGGTTGATTGTAAAAAATGTTCTTAGAAAAAAGAGTCCCAGGACATACATGATGATCACATATACTTATTGTATTCCTTTGCTGGTATGCTTTGATATAACATGCTCTGAAAACTGTTTTGTTCTGCAGGTGACCACTTTGTCACACCTGCATTATTATGACTGCATTTACCATGTATGACTCGGATTCTTTTCTATAAATAAAGTTTAAAAAAAAAAAAAAAAAAAAAATAAAATAAATATTAATCCTAAAATAGCTACAATATAATTATTATTTATATTGTAGCTATATTAGGGTTTATTTTACAGGTAAGTATTTAGATTTAAATAGGAATAATTTATTTAATAAGATTTAATTTATTTCGCTAGATTAAAATTATATTTAATTTAGGAGGGTGTTAGGGTTAGACTTAGCTTTAGGGGTTAATACATTTATTAGAGTAGCGGCGAGGTCCGGTCGGCAGATTAGGGGTTAAAACTTGCAGTTAGGTGTCGGTGATGTTAGGGAGGGCAGATTAGGGGTTAATACTATTTATTATAGGGTTTTTGAGGCAGGAGTGAGGCAGATTAGGGGGTAATAAATATAATATAGTGGTCGGCGGTGTTAGGGGCAGCAGATTAGGGGTACATAGGGATAACGTAGGTTGCGGCGGTGTCCGGAGCGGCAGATTAGGGGTTTAAATAATATGCAGGGGTCAGCGATAGCGGGGGGGGGCAGATTAGGGGTTAATAAGTGTAAGGCTAGGGGTGTTTAGACTTGGGGTACATGTTAGGGTGTTAGGTGCAGATTTAGGAAGTGTTTCCCCATAGGAAACAATGGGGCTGCGTTAGGAGCTGAACGCTGCTTTTTTGAAGGTGTTAGGTTTTTTTTCAGCTCAAACTGCCCCATTGTTTCCTATGGGGGAAACGTTTTTGAAGCTGGCCGCGTCCGTAAGCACTGCTGGTATTGAGAGTTGCAGTGGCGGTAAATATGCTTGTAACATCCCTTTTTGGAGCCTAACGCAGCCCTTCTGAGAACTCTCAATACCAGCGCTGTTTAAAAGGTGCGGGGGAAAAAAAGCAAGCGTAGCTAACGCACTCCTTTGACTGCAGAACTCTAAATCTAGGCGTATATATTTGTGTGTACAGATGTATTTATGTATTTATATGTATATATAAACTGTATATATACTGTGTGTGTATATATATATATATATATATATATATATATAGATATATATATATATTTACATACATATATACACATATAAACACATAAATACATATATATATATATATATACATACAGTATATAGACATTGGAACCATTTGCAGTCAAGGTGATATAAGGTGTTTGAAAAAAGGGCTTTAACATATATATGCATACATACACATGTCTAAATATGTGTATGTATATATATATATATATATATATATATATATATATATATATATATATATATATATATATTTAGCACTTAAAGAGATAGGGTTCTATATAGAATAATATGAACCAAAGCAAGACAAGGTTGCACAGGCTAACACATTTTAAACCAAACGCTTATTAAAGAGGTGGTAAAGACACCAGGTCTACCTTCACAAAATTTACAATGTTAAATACCAGATATAATGTGAAGCAGATAATAGCACATCACAGTTACATAGATATCAACCATATACCCAAATACTAGCATGTATATAAAAGCTGGCCAGCAAGCAGTCTGTTTGATAATCCGGGCTCTTAGTGTGATAAACACGCTCCGGTGAACTGATACATGTACAGTCCCTTTACTCTGCTCCTATCTGGGCACTTAAGTGCGAACACACGCTCCGGTAGCAGGATATAAGTCCGATCTCTTATAAACAAAGCAGGACTGAAAAAGGATTGAAAAAGGATTCTCAGCTGGACAGCGTAATCACAGCACAATGCTCATGGGGTAATACCTGTTGCAAGACTTCAACCGCACGGCTTACCTACACCTACCTGGATTCACGATTCATGAGGTGAATGCCATTCTGCTTCAATGTACCTCCATTAACCTATATTCATGCGTTGCAAATGTCGATGCGGGTCTTCACTTGCTAGGCTCCGGTAACGGTAGATGTTGTGAACAGGTGCTATCAGAGCTGCTTCACCTGATGTCATTCTCCACCCTACAAAGTTACCATCCAAACATTACACGTTTCGCCCCTCCCCTTTCTGGGTTGGACTTGAGGCTTCATCAGATGTATGATGTTACCACACCTAGTGGTGTTTAAATACCAAATCTGATACATTGTTGCACATCCCTTATTGTTACATCTTAAAGGGATACCATTACCGGAGCCTAGCAAGTGAAGACCCGCATCAGTATTTGCAACACATGAATATAGGATCATGGAGGTACATTGAAGCAGAATGGCATTCACCTCATGAATCATGAATCCAGGAAGGTGTAGGCAAGCTGTGCGGTTGAAGTCTTGCAACAGGTATTACCCCATGAGCATTGTGCTATGATTACGCTGTCCAACTGAGAATCCTTTTTCAATCCTTTTTTCAGTCCTGCTGTGTGTGTGTACAAATTGTTTTATATGAATAAATTAATACATATGTACACACATATTTACATATATATATATTTATAATATATATAAAATCAGCTATTTTTAGAGTGCTAACAGATTCACAGCACTAAAAACATGGGTCTAATATGCAAGGTAACAATTATGGGAGACAAAGGGAGAGAGGGCCCTGCCAAGAGTTTCACTGTTGTAAATCAGGATGAAGGTAATCTACAAAGCAGCTGGGCTCATAGGCCTACATGCTAAGAGGGTTTAAGGGGATAACTAAAGGAGAAGAGAAACTAAGAAAATATTAGTTTATATTATCTGCATCCCTGATCAGTAGAGACTTTAAGTAGCGCTTGAAAGATGGAAAACTAATGGAGAGTCTTGTGGAGGGAGGCAGAGAGTTAAACAAAATAGGGGCCAGTCTGTAGAAGTCTTGTGGACAGGAATTTGAGGAGGTTGCAAGAGATGAGGAGAGAAGGAAGTCATAAGCACAGTGAAGGGGACGGGAGGGAGAGTATCTGGAGACTAGGTTGAAGATATCGGGTGGAGCAGTAATTTTGTCAAGAAAACAGACAAATCTTTTTCTTAAAAGAGTAAATGACTCCAATTTTATTTAGACAGCTCAGATGAACTGTCCCATATCACATCTATAAGACTATATAAGGTGTAAGGAGGTATCAACACATCCAGGAATATTATTTCTGGATATCATCACCTGCTATCAGCTAAACTTATAAATTCCCTATAAAGGTTATCACTTATTCCCAAAAATGTATAATGTCATTCTCAGAGTTGAATCCCTCTGTTAGCTGAGTTCTAAGTTTATATATCTAAAAGACTTCCTGCTTTCTAAGGACATGTAATCTGTCTCCTCCTCTGACTGGTTTTCTAATTGCTTCAATTGCATTCCACACAAAACTACTGACATCTTGATTGTGTACATAGATAAAATGTTTGGCTAGGACTGAGCATGGGTTGTTATTTATTTATATAGGAGAGATGTTCCCTAATCTGGGTTCTTACATCCCTTGTTGTCATACCAATATACTGTCCCCCACAGTGAGAACATTCTATCATATAGATAATGTATTCTGTGTTGCATTTTAAACATTCTTTAATTTCAAAAGTTTCTTCTGTGGTTTGTGACCTAAAGCTCTTTGTGACTCTAGCATGGTCACAGGCTTTGCATCTCGCACTATCACATTTAAAGAGCCCATTCACAGTTAGCCAAGAACTGCTGGATCCTGTATTCTTCTTTTTGAGCATACTAGCGGAAAACATACTACTCAAAGTTTTACATTTTGAATATACAAATCTGCAACCCGTTTCCTTTACTTGCTTTAAAGCTACATTGCCATAAAATACTGGGAAGTATTTTTTTCACTATTTTACAGATTTCATAATACTGGTTAAAGAACTTAGTTACAAAAACCAGTCTTTTATCTTCTATTTTCCTTACTTTCACTGTAAGCAAGCTCTCTCTGTCCATGCCATCCACCTCCCTGCTCACCTTCTCAATAACCTGTTTGGGATAGCCTCTATTCCTCATTCTACCAGTAAACTCTTTCTTTGCCTTTCTATAATCCATTAATTCAGAGCAATTTTTTCTTATTAACTGACCCTTGATTATCCCCTTGGCGATGTGTCTGGGATGGTTGCTGGAGGCTTGTAACAGAACATTGCCTGCTATTGATTTGAAATATAAATCAGTGATAACTTTTCCCCTTTGCATATCTCACCTCAGTTCAACATCCAAAAAGTAAATTTTATTTTTATTCTATTCATGAGTGACCTTTATGCTTTTGTCACTGTCATTCAAATAGGCTAAAAATGCACCTGCTTCTGATTCATTCCCTTCCCATACCAAGATGAGATCATCAAACATTGTGAATAGCTTTAAGCTTTCCTGTGAGGGTTACTATCTTCATAGACCAGGGCACGCTCCCACCACCCCATAAAGAGATTGGCATATGAGGGGGAAAACCGTGCCCCCAACGCTGTGCCCTGTCTTTGAAGATAGAATTTGTTTTCAAACATTAAATAATTAATGTTCCACTCAAATGATTTGAACATGTTCAAAACCTGTGTAGTGTCCTTTAAATTACTCACTAAACCATCTACCCATTCCGATAGTGGCTCCAGCAAAAAGCCTATACCAGACACTATCGGTCTGCCTTTGATATTATCCAGGCCCTTGTGTGTTTTAGGTAGATTAAAAAAATTGTCATGATAGGGTTCTTTACAAAGAGGCAGTCAAACAGATCTCTGTCTATAGACCCATCCTTTAGGCCATCGTCTAATAAAGAGAGGAGATCTCTTTGGATTTGCTTCATAAAAACATCAGAAACATACCATTGTTTACAGATCCTCTGTAATTCTTTTCTGGGAAAGTTCTAATTATTTCCCTCTATACTGTGTAGGGTAAAAATTTTATTTTGCTCTTAGGCTTTTCCTTGGTTCAGAATACAATTCCATAGCTTTCTCACTTTCAGACATTAACTCCTGCAAGTTAAGAAATGCACACTCATCCTCAAAGTTCAGATCCAAATTACAAAGTGTATTACCCACATTCTATATACAGGTTCTATATTTTCCCCTGTTGAAAAAAATGTTTTCTGAGTGTAAGGAGGCGTACCAATCTATTTACATCAAGTATTGTTTGGAAAAGGTTAAAGTCATTACTAGGGCTAAAACCTAAGCCATAGTTCAGGACTTTAAGTTATTCGTTAGAAAGTATGTAAGAAGATAAACTAATAACTGCATTTTCACATTTATTCCTTAAATCTATAATTTTTGTCCCCTTAACTGATAGCGATTTTGTTTGGTTTTTATATTTTGGATTGCATTTGTCCTTGTTCCTCCAATTTTAATATCTGTTGTGTCCCTGTGAAAATCTTGTGTTTTAGGTTGTGTATCTGCCTTCTGTGTCTGGGGTTCCCTTCTTTCCTTGGGCCTAGCTCCCAATTCAGATGGCAGTATTTCATCCATCCTGATATCCTACCCTTTTGGGCTTGTTTACTTGGTACTACATCTATCTCTATTTCTGACTGTGCAAATTCATCTGATGTCGGCAAATCTTTGCCTGAAGAGGACCCATCATCACCTGTTGTCTCTATATCACTGAATGTAACTGATTTCTTTTTTCAGTTCTTTCTAGATTTTCTATGCCTAGACCCCTTTTCTTTCAGGTAAGGTTCTCTCTGATCAGCCCTGAAAGCTTTAAAATGATTTTTCCACACATAGACACGATTATTCAAATAATCCTTGCTGTCCCTCAGGAATTTAGAATGTTTTCAGATTAATAATTTGGTTTCTGGCTTCTTCAATTGCCTGATGGAGTATGGTATCATAAGTTTCATATTCTGCAACGTCTTTGAAATTGTTCATTTCCAATTGTATTTTAATAATGTCTTCTTTCAATAGTGCCAATTGTGACAACTTGTATTTGATTAATAATCCCTTTAATCTAAAGGAGCACTCTGTGAGCACATCATTCCATTCTGCAATGAAATGCTTGTCTTCAACTTCAAATGTGGGGACATTTTGCAGTTGTAGCCCTCTTTGTATCATCCCTCTGTCAATTTTTTTTCAAAAAATCAATTGTCTAGCCGCAACCTCTGTTCTTTTATTTTAAGTCACTCGATATTAATAAATAGGTCAGTAAGTTTAACATTGTCTTTATCTGAGCCTGCATTAAACAGATCCTCAATTTCTAATTTATCTAGATCCCAGTCATCAGTGGTGTTAAGCAAAAAGAATTCCTTCTCCACTTGCACCTCCATGGTAGATCAATCACAAAAGATGTGTATACAAACTAAAGTAGTGGCTCATTCATACAAAACTGGACCTGATATCACTTCAAATCTGTTGTTCCAGAAACAGAGGCCTGTTCAGGGGTATGGAGGAAAAAAAAGTACCGATAAACAGACACAACCCTTATGCCTCTGTGTTAATTAGGCAGTAGCTTCCATAAAAACAGCAAAAAAACCTACCCCTATCAGATCCTACACTCAGCACATTAAAGTGAAATAGACTGATACCAGACTTAGCCATTACTCACATTCTCACCGGCTCTCCTCAGCACTGGATAAACCTTTAAATAATTCACTGCTTCCTGCTTACAGCAACTGGGCATAGAGCTCTGGATCCTAAAAGGAAAGGATCCCAACGGCCACACAGGGAAAGGGTATAGTGTGTACTCACACAAACTTCAGCCGGTCATGTGACATCAATCGTAATCTTCAGCTATTGCAGCCCTATATTTTCCTGGGGTGTATGAATATACAAGAGCCATTGGATTACTCGAAGAAGAATAAAGCAAGTTCCTCCACTTGCAAAAAGTACAAGAAAACAGACAAATTTTCTTCTTAAAAGAGTAAATGATTCCAATTTTATTCAGACATCAAAAACATCATATACAAAGATGGAAAAACAACCTGACGCGTTTCAGCTGTGTTACACGCCATACTCATAGACCATAATATTACAACACTCTGGGGCTTCTACCGGTGCTTGTGCTTAGCTTTAACTCTTTTGCTCCTGAGATGCCTCTTAAACCATATATCGCTTCACAGTTCTATCATAACATTGCTTCTTTTCATTCTAGTGATTATTATGTAATTAATCAAAAAATCAGTCAGGATTTTGTGTTGTAATCTGGAAGCCAGTGAAGGGACTGGCAGAGAGGTGCACCAGAAGAGGAGCAACGTGTAAGGAAATATTAGCCTGGTAGAGGCATTTATTCTGGATTACAAAATAGTAATAATAGTAGAAATTAGTAAAATTGAAGAAAAAATAGATGAGTCACTCATTAATGATGAAATGAAAACTTTGTATGATAACATAATAAAAGGTGTGGAAAAACTAACAAAGGAATTAACCATTGCTAAGGCAAATAAACTTAAGAGAGATCAGTTTGACTACGAGAACGAACAAAAATATAATTGGAAACCTAAGTATAGACAAATAAATTATACAGATGAATTGAGACATAATAAACAAACATCAAATAATAATAATAAAAATAATGACAAGAATACTAAAAGGGTCCCTGGAACTGATCAAAATAAGGAAATAACTAATAGTGGGGGGAAAAAAATCACAAGTGTCAAAGGGAAATAATAGTCCAAAGAACAAAACAACCTATTAGACTGGTAATAATAGAAGTTTTACGTTTTAAGTGATTCTAATCAAGATTTGTATAATGAGGGACCAAAAACAAATAATGGAAATAATGGGAATAATAAACTAAGACCAGCAATGGCTCCTTTTTTAAAGTCCCCCAAGAAAATGACAAAATGAAAACCAAGTGTAGAGACATGGAAAGAATAGAGATGGGAGCAAAACCCATACTGAAGAGGGGATTGGTATCAGGGATGGGAGAATTATGTGAGGAAACAAGAGAGACAGTTCAGAAATAGAAGATTCAGCCAAAACGAGGATGCAGAAGGGGAAGGATGAAACAATTACAAAAACACAAGGTGGAACTAAATAACCAAAATAAAGCTAGTATATACAATCTATCTTCATATGAATTAGACAATAGTTCAATGGCATTATTAAGTAAGGGTTTGTCTTTTGCCCCTAAAAAAGGAATTGATAAATTCCAAGTTTATATTGACTTTCAGAGATTTATTAGAAACATCACATTAAAAAGATTCTTTGCCAAAAAAGATACCCAGTATGGTGGAAAACAAAAAAAGTATTCTTACTGGGGAAGATATTAATACTCTGGAAATCCTAAATACATTGCACAATGTGGATAATATAGAAAATAATGCTAATTCAAATGGTGAAATATGTATTCATAGCAATAAGAAAAAACAGTCTACATTTTACCCAATACATGCACTAGGAGAATATATTAAAACGTTTAAGAATCTAGTGGAGAAAGACCTAGAAAAACTACATTTAGATAAAGATTATCCTGATAACCTAACTAAAAGTGAAAGAAAAAGTTTAAAAACAACTTATGGAAAATGTTAACATCAGTATTTGCCCTGCTGATAAGGGTGGGGGAATAGTTATTCAAGATAGAGAGGTGTATATAATGGAGGCATTACACATTTTGAATGATGAGAGCACTTATAGTAAGCTTAAAGCAGATCCAACAATTTTTTTCTGAACTACACTCACTACTAAACAATGGTGTAAAAGAAAAATATATAACTATTGATGAGTTTAAATTCCTATATCAAGAACATCCTAAAATAGCGGTTATGTACCATCTTCCAAAGACACTAGTAAATCCGCCAGGAAGACCTAAAGTGTCTGGAATTGACTCTTTGACTGCAAATGTATCAAGTTACATAGACTATTTTCTTAACTCATTGGTGTTGGAACTTAAATCCCATTTAAGAAATAGCATACATCTGATACATGAACTAAAAAATGTGGTTTGGAAGGAAGGAATGTTCCTTATAACATGTGATGTTACTTCCCTTTATACTATAATTCCCCATAATTTAGGTATAGAGGCATGCAAATATTTCCTACATAAAAAGGTATATTCCCTAATCAACAGATTTTTATTTCTTGAAAATTGCATTAGATATGTACTAGAACCCAATTATTTTTTATTTGAAAAGGATTTTTACCATCAAAAATGCGGTACAGTGATGGGGACAAAATTTGTACGCAAATCTTTTTATAGGGCTGTTTGAGGATAGACTAATTTGGAGTGATAATAATTAATTTAAATGTAATTTAATCTTCTACAAACGTTTAATTGACGATGTGTTTATGATTTGGAATAGCTCCCTGGTGGAAGCTGAAATATTTATTAAGTATATGAACACAAATTAATGTAACGTAAATCTTGCTAGTAATATTCAAGGCCAATCAATTGAATTTCTGGATTTTTATTATTTTTTTAGAAAATAATGAAATATATACAAAAAATTTCAGGAAAAAAGTTGATAGCAATGGCCTTCTGCATGCCAAAAGTGGTCACTACAAAAAATGGATTCAAAATATCCCTAAGAGTTAGTTTACTAGGATTAGGAGAAACTGCTCTAAAATAACAGATTATAAAGAGGAAGCTGGTATTTTAAAGGATTCAAATCTAAATGTTATAATGAAACTGAACTATTAAACACTATGACCGCAGTTTAAGAAATTGATAGGGATACACTATTAATAAATAAAAAAGATAAGGATAAAATATTATTAAGACAGTTAGTGACACAAGTTATTAAGGAAGGGAATAGGTCTGGTGCAGAGATGTTGATTTGAGTATCATCAGCATACAAATGGTGTTGAAACCCATGGGGCTGAATTAAGGAACCTAAGGATGATGCATAGATAGAGAACAGAATGGGACCAAGGACAGAGCCTTATGGTACCCCAACAAAAGTGGTAAAGGGTCAGAGAAGGTTACACTAAAGGTCCGGTTAGACAGGTAAGAGGAGAGCCACAAGAGGGCTGTGTCACAGACAACAAAGGATTTGAGGGTTTGGAGCAAGGGTGTGGTCAACAGTGTTAAAGGCTGCAGACAGATCAAAAAGTTTTAATAGAGAAAAGTGGCCTATTGATTTTGCTGTAATTAGGACATTATTAACCCTAATCATTTCAGTTTCTGTGGAGTGTTGGGGCAAACTCCAGATTGCAATGCATCACAGAGGGAGTTTAATGTAAGGAAATGTGATAAACATGTATATACAAGTCTTTCCAGACGTTTTGAGGCAAGGGGGATTAGTGAAATAGGGAGGTAGTTGGATGGCATTATGGATCAAGAGAAGATTTTTGAGGATAGTTGTTATTAGTGCATGTTTAAGGGATAAGGGAAATATACCAGTGCTGAGGGAGAGATTAACAATACGTATGAGGATAGGAGTAAGAGTAGGATAGTGGGAGGGCAGTAGTTGTGAGGGGATGGGATCAAGGGGACAGGTTGTGATCTGAGAGGAGGATATAAGGGCAGAAACTTCTTCCTCCATAGCAAGAGCAAAAAAGCTGAATGTTTGGCACTGACGGTTTTAGACGTTGGTGATTGGTTGAGGGGGTTGGAGACTGTGTTGAGAGATGATTTCATTTTTGATGGAATCTATTTTGTTGGTGAAGTGGTTGGCAAAATTTTGAGCTGAGAGCAAAGTCGTAATAGGAGGAGGGAGTGAGCGGAGAAGGATTTTTAAAGTAGAGAACAGACATTTTGGGTTTGAAGAAAGAGTAGAGATAAGAATAGAGAAGCAATCCTGCTTGGAAAAGTTAAAGGCAGAATAGTAAGAGTTTAAGGTGAACTTGCAATGAAGAAAGTCAGCTGAACAGTGTGATTTTCTCCAATGTCATTCAACAGTGCGAGAACATCTGCATAGAGAGCATATCAGTGGAGTATGTCAGGGCTGAGGATTAGTGCGTGACGTTTAAACTATGGTTGTAGGTGCCAAATTGTCAAGGACCAATGTAAGAGTGGAATTATAGTGACAAATAGATAGGTTAGAGCAGGTAAAGGAGGAGATGGAAGAGAGCAGAGCTTTGAGACAGTTTGAAAGATGTTATCGATCAAGTGACTTAATGCTTCTGTGGAGTTTGGTGTGAGGGTTAGAAGGAGGAAGTGCTGTGATGTTACAAGTGAGTAAATGATGGTCAGAAAGAGGAAAGGGGGAATTTGTGAAGTTTGAGAGAGTGTATTGATAGCTGAAAATCAGATCAAGGGAGCATCCATCTTTGTGAGTGGGAGAGTTGGACTATAACGACAGACCGTATGTGGAAGTGAGCTGGAGAAGTTGTTTTGCAGCAGGAGCAGTGGGATTGTCAACAGGGAGGTTGAAATCCCCAAGAATGAGGGCAGGGATGTCTGAGGAGAGGAAATAAGGTAACCAGTATGAAAAATGATTAAAAAAATTAGTTGAGGAGCCAGGGAGACGAAATATAACCTCAACAGAGAGAAAGTAGAGAGAATAAGCGAATCATGGGGGTTTCGAAGGAAACAAATGTGAAGGAAGAAATGGGTTGTATTTGTTGAAAGGTGCAGTGAGAACATAGTAAAACACCTACACCACCTCCTTGCCTGTTTCTACGCCTCAGGGTGTGGTTGAAGTGGAGACCCCATTGATAGTGCAGCAGGGGAAGCTGTGTCTGAGGGAGAGAGGCAGGTTTCTGTGAGAGCCAGAAGGTAATAGAGTTGGAGATAAAGAGGTCATGGAAAGAAGTGAGCTTGTTGCACACAGAGCGAGAGTTCCAGAGTGCACAAGTGAAGGGGGTGTTGGTTTTAGCTATAAAAGGAACTTGGATAAGGTTTCTAGTGTTTAGGTCGAAGCCAAGGCATACATGGCTGGGTGAGTTTAGGAAGTTGTGGGGGGCCAGGATTGGGGATATATCACCAGCAGTTAGTATGAGTAAGAGGGAGAGTGACATAAGATAAGATACAGATTTGCAGTAATGAGAGTGTCTTTGGAATGTCAAGCAGGGGGGAGAGTGAGAGTTCATGAGAGCAGAAGTGAGGTGATGATAAAAGGGATGGGCCAATGAATGTAGTAAGTGGTAAGGGGGAAGGAGTAAATGAAAAATAATCGGCTAGATTACGAGTTGTGTGTCAGGGTAAAAAAGCAGCGTTAAGAGGTCCTAACGCTGCTTTTTTACTACCGATGCTATTATGAGTCTTGAAGGTTTAGGGTCACCGCACACCGCAGGCCTTACCGCAAAACGACTTACGCAAACTTCGTAATTTTTTTTTCTGTGGGACTTCCATAGCGCCGGTATTACCAGTCTGTCCTGGGAGGCCAAAAAGTGAGCGGTACACCCTACCCTGTCAAGATCCGTAAAGCATTCTAAAGTCAGTAGTTAAGAGTTTTATGGTACAATGCCGTAACATAAAACTCATAACTAAAGTGCTAAAAAGTACACTAACACCCATAAACTACATATTAACCCCTAAACCGAGGCCCTCACGCATCGCAAACACTATTATAACATTTTTAACCCCTAACCTGCCGCTCCGGACACCGCCGCTACCTACATTATATTTATGAACCCCTAATCTGCTGCCCCCAACATCGCCGACAACTACATTATATTTATTAACCCCTAATCTGCCACCCCAATGTCGCCGCCACTATATTAAATTTATTAACCCCTAAATCTAAGTCTACCCCTAATCCTAACACCCCCTAACTTAAATATAATTTAAATAAATCTAAAGAAAATTACTATAATTAACTACATTATTCCTATTTAAAGCTAAATACTTACCTATAAAATAAACCCTAAGCTAGCTAATATAACTAATAGTTACATTGTAGCTAGCTTAGGGTTTATTTTTATTTACAGGCAAGTTTGTATTTATTTTAACTAGGTACAATAGTTATTAAATAGTTATTAGCTATTTACTAACTACCTAGCTAAAATAAATACAAAAGTACCTGTAAAATAAAACCTAACCTAAGTTACACTAACACCTAACACTACACTATAATTAAATAAATTAACTAAATTAACAACAATTAAATCAATTAAATTAAATTAGCTAAAGTACAACCCCCCCACACTAAATTACAGAAAATAATAAACAAATTACAAGATATTTAAACTAATTACACCTAATCTAATAACCCTATCAAAATAAAAAAAGCCCCCCCAAAATAAAAAAATCCTAGCCTAAACTAAAGTACCAATAGCCCTTAAATGGGCCTTTTGCGGGGCATTGCCCCAAAGTAATCAGCTCTTTTACCTGTAAAAAAGAATACAAACAACCCCCCCCCCAAAAAAAAAAGCTTTCATCTAGCGAAGTGAATGTGTGAGCGGGTGCACAAAGTATAGCAAAATTGTGTATACATTTATATAAAATTGGTTTAATCTAATAGACGCAGCTGAAGATTCACTATACAAATATCAGTGTAGATAGTGGATACTCATGATGAGTCCCCTTTTCAATACATATGAGGATTGAAACCCAGCAGTACTGATATGTGCAACATCATTCACCATACTGAGATAACCTCTCAATCTTCTCACAAATCTCTCTCGTTTACATGTACAAAGCCTATCTGTAGTTATGGCACTTTACATAAATGTGCATTTACTATCTACTAAAGCGCTGTGACCTTTACAGTTGTTGTAAAAGTTTTGTTTAAACATCTGAAGTCATATCTCCATGAGTACTGTTTATATATATATATATATATATATATATATATATATATATACACAGTATATATATATATATATATATATACACAGTATATATATATATATATAACATCATTAATATGTGTATGTATACCCCTGCATAATACTGTCTACATTTTTGGTGCTCAATAAATAACCAGTAATACTAATAACATTAACTGTAACAGTAATAGTAGTAATATTACCTTTTATCTGCTGGAGTGTATTAAAGTGTTTGCAAATAATTTATTTACCTTTATTTAGGCATTTTAAAAAGCTGATTTTGCCCATAGTATCATACTTAGTATAGGCTATAGAAAAACTGTGTATACATAAACAGCAGAAGAGATTACACTCCCAGTGGGGGTTAAGAAAGATAATTAATACAATGTTTATTTTCAATTGTTCTTTCTTAGGGACTGATTATCTAAACTTCATTGGATCAGACGTGATTTTTCATGCAAACACTCACAGGGGCTGCTGTGGTGGAATTATCTTAAAAAAGGGCAGTTCCTGCTTGATGTCTCCTATAGAAAGTAATGGAGCTAGCTGAAATGGGAAAGGCGTTCTTTAAAAATGAAAGTCTAAATTAAAAGTGGAGCACTAATTTATTGCACTCCCGCAAATGGGTAAATTTGACCGTTTATGGGCGTGCGATAAATAGCCAGCCATTACAAGTGGCTGGTTATTGTTACCGCAAGCTTGAGGTAGCAGTTAGCGCTCAAAAAAATAAACCTGAGGTCAGGTCCCCAATTGTCCCCAAAATAACATGTGAGGTCATTTTTAAAAAGCAGTTTTTGGGGGCTAAAGTTGGCGGCTGTGGGGTGTTTGAATAAAAACGGCACTGAAAAGTGCCTTTATATAGTGGTCTATGAGAACTGTGTGTTCCCAGTAAATATATATGCTTATATACATATATATTTATGTGTTAATATGTGTATATACACATATTAGCACATAAATATATATATATGTATATATTCAAATACATATATATTTTAGATTTATATATACATATATATTTATATTTCACGGCATGAAAACGAGGCTCCCATTGAAGCCTATGGGAGTGCGCTCTCATGTTACGGTTTTTGATGTACTAACAATACAAAATTTTTCTGCGTATTTATGTGTGAATGGTTCAATTATTCATTTTGTATGATTTTTAAATTATGACTTTCATTATGCACTTTTGTAATGTATGCATCTCCTTTACCATACGAAAATGTACTATATGCCCCGACGGGTGACACCTTGTTTTCAGGGTAAAAAGTTGCTTTAGAAAATTCTAATAGGGAAATAAAAGTAATGGTGAACATTCCTAAATAATCACGCCAGCTCAGAGACCTTTAGATCATTGGGCCCTAAGTATTGGGCTTTGCTTTCATATAAGGAAACGTGTGTATACAAAAAGTGATAAAATAATCTTATTTCCCTGCAAGATCAACCCATTTTCACTTTTTTTTAACATTATATGAATAATCATGTTTAACTACTATTAAAAAGAACTAGTCAGAGTGCAATGCAAGTGCAGCTGTAAAGAGTTATATCTATATATACACATACAGCTCTGGAAAAAGTTAAGAGACCACTTCAAAATTATCTGTTTCTCTGGTTTTACTATTTATAGGTAGGTGTTTAAGTAAAATTCAGATTATTATAACTTTGGTGCCCAAATAATCTAGATTTTATTAAAATCAGGAGACGAATGTTTTGCATTAATTTTTACTGACTTCCAAAATAGCAGCAAAGAAACAAGCAACCTAGGAAC
Organism: Bombina bombina; assembly: GCF_027579735.1. Taxonomy (NCBI): domain Eukaryota; kingdom Metazoa; phylum Chordata; class Amphibia; order Anura; family Bombinatoridae; genus Bombina; species Bombina bombina. Next base: position 41,270 of record NW_026511103.1, on the reverse strand, counting down.
AAAAAACAACCAATCAGTAAAGCTTTCAGTCCTGGCAAATAGAATTGAGAAAACACAGAGGCCGAAGACCAATCTGCCTCTGCAAATAAATCCTGCAGGTTGCAACCTGACAAAAAAGCTTGAGAGGCTGCTGCACCTCTAACGTGAGCTCCAAACGAGGGAGAGACTCCCGTCTCAGACATGAGCAATTCAAACCCATCTAGCCAAGGTAGGGACAGAAACCAGGCCAGGGATAGGCAAGGTATCCGTACATGGACACTAGTGTACGTGACTAGCGTTTGCAGTGTCCTCCACAACCTTAGTATATCTTTTCTTTCTGATTAAATAATAGGAATAAAAATATATGTAGAGTGAATAAAGTTAGTGGCTTGTCAAGAGACTGCTAGCGATATATTGGATGATAAGTTATGGAATAAATAAAGCCTGAGTGAAATACTGGATGTGTATCTGCATCTGTATAATAACACCCAGCTCTATACAAAGACACAGTAGTGACACTGGCACATGCGTATAGCCAGACAAGGGCTGGTTATAGGGTCAGTGGTATCTACATCAGTATGATAACACCCAGTGCTCTATAATGACACAGTAGTGACACTGGCACATGGGTATAGCCAGAGGAGGGCTGGTTATAGAATCAGTGGTATCTGCATCAGTATAATAACACCCAGCACTATATAATGACACAGTAGTGACACTGGCACATGGGTATAGCCAGAGGAGGGCTGGTTATAGAATCAGTGGTATCTGCATCAGTATAATAACACCAAGCACTATAAAATAATGTTTTTAATTTCAAATGTACCTTGGTGTCCTTCACTAAGGTCTGTACTTTGAAAAATGTCCGCCACAGCCTTTGTCTGTACCCATCCCTGGACCGGGCAGTGAGGAGGCACAAAAGAAATAAGCAGAGGGCCTGGTAGGTCTCCATGAAGGCTTTCAGTCCTGGCAAGGTAGGCCCTTAGGCAAAGGGCTACACAAATTTGGGGGTCCTCAGGAAAATAAGGGTAAAACAAAACTTTAGAGGAGGACTTGGTCCTGTGAGAAATGGAAAAGGAAATACCCTTGGGGGGAAAGGAGATGGAATGAACATCAATGGTCCTACTGTCAGAGACCCGACGAAAAGAAACTAAGCAAAGAAGCATGGCCATCTTAGTGGACAATTGCTTAAGAGAGAAGAATTAGAGGGCCAATCTCTAAGGGAAGAGAGGACCAAATTGACATCCCAACAAATCGAATAATGAGGTTGAGGAGGATTCTTAAACTGAATGGCCCGAAGAAGTCAGCAGACTAAAGGATGCCTACCTGCAGGGACACCCTCAAAAGGAAGGTGGCCTGCCAAAATGGTGGAACGAAACAGGTTGACCATGTGGTAAGCTTTTCCTTGAGAAAAGAGTTTGGTAAGAAAATTTACAATCATGGAAGGAGAGGCAGAAAAGGGATCAACATCCCTCCCCATGCACCAATGAACCCAGACTGCCCAGGCTGAAGCATACCATTTTTTTGTACCTGGGACCCAGGATTCATGCAGGAGGAGGGAAAACTCTTGCAAAAGGCCCTCGGAGGACCAGGATCCCCTGAAATCTGCCAAACCAGGAGGTTCAGGTGACCCTGAATTAAGAGAGGATAAAGACAATTCTGGAAGTCCACCAGAAGATTGAGAAGGTTGGGAAGCAGTCGAGGAGGGGCAGAGCACATCTCCAGAAGGGGAGAAAACCAAGGTTGGGACGACCACTAGGGGGTTGTCAGAGTCAGGAGACATTGGAAGTGTTAAACACACAAGAACGTCCTTGCCAGAAGAGCAAAAGGAGGGAAGGCATAAGCCCCGCGGGGAGGCCAGACTTACAGAAAAGCATCCAATCCTTCACAGTCTGGATCTGGGTGCCAACTGAAGAATCTCAGGAGCTAGTGATTGGTTCGAGACACAAACAGCTCCAGTGAGAGAGGGCCAAAGATCCGACATATCTCTAGAAAAACTTGACGGTTCAGCATCCAGTCACTGGAGTCCCTCCAATGGTGAGAGAACCAGTCTGCTGTGAAGTTGGATATGCCTGAAATGAATTGGGCACCGACAAAAATCCTGTGCTCCAAACAAAAAAGATAGAATTGGGAGGTAAGATTTGACAAGGTTTTCGATCGAGTTCCACCTAACCGATTGATAAAAAAATTGTCCATTCGTAAAAGAACGGCAAAAGAGCCAGCCAATAGCTCCAAGTTATGTGAAGGTTGGATTCCTCTCCCATCCAGGGGCAGCCGGTGGAGGATGGCCCACAAGAAGCAACCCAGCCCAAAAGGCTTGCATCGGAGGACAGAACTAAATCTGGGGTCGACCCGAAAATCGCTCTGCCATTCCACGCCTCCAAAAGAAAGATCTGTTGTTGATAGGAGTGAGACTCCTGAAAGCTCTTTAGACGTTGCATGGTACAGTAGTGGAGGGGAGCCATAAAATTGGCCTGGATGGACAAGGACAGGAGTCCAATGATTCTCAACAATTGATGGATGGAGATGGTGGCCAGAGCCGATCAAAACTCCAACTTAATTCAGTCTATCTTCTTTTGAGGGAGAAGAAGTTGGCCCTGGGAAGCATCTATGGAAAAGCCCAGGAATTCCACCAGGTGTAGATGGGAAAGGCTTGACTTATCCTCGTTATACACAAAGCCCAGAGAAGAGAGGACATGTCTCAAAGTTGGGAAAGTAACAAGTCCTTTTCTTGTGCCATGAGGACAATGTTGTCCAGGTAAATTACAAGGCGGAACCTGCGAGCCTGGAGACAAGTCACCACTGGGTTGAGTAGCTTTGTCAAGAACCAGGGGGCGGGGCTTAGTCCGAAAGGAAGGCAGGTGAACTGCCAAAGCTGGTTTGCCCATTGGAATCAAAGGAATTTTTGACAGAGCTCTATAGTGCCTTTTGAGAGAAGGGACAAAACTTCCTCTTTGATAAGATTCTGGCCTTCCAAGGACAGATGTAAAGGATTGGAAAGGTGGGATTGGAAGGGAGGACTAATGAACTCTATGACGAATCCTTGTACAGATTGGAGAACCAGGGATCTGCATTAAGCAACTAATTTTGGAAAAATGGACGAGTCTGCCCACAAACAATATATGGGAAGAAGGAAGGGGGCTCACCTTGGTTCGGGTTGGGAGGATCTGGAAGGGTTTGTGAGGGTCCAGCTGGTCTGGATCTGTACGGGAACATGGCTCTGTTGTAGTATCCTGGTGGGTACTGGAACTGATTGAGGCCCATGAATTGACGTTGGCTGAGATTTGGCGGCCGGGCAGATGACCTCTGAATCTACCGGCCCTGGTAAAAACATGTCTGGGCTGAAAGAAGTCTGTATTTTGTCAATAGAAGTGAAAGTTGAAACATAGTGCCTCATGATGGCGAGAAAAGAGTCCCCAAATAAAAGACCTATACCTTGGGAACCTGCCTCTTCAGTCACTAGACTGCTAATCAATGCGCAGTAGCGCAGCTCTACATCTTTTGCTAGAAAGAGCGGCATTAACATTGCCCAGCAGATAAAAGGCTCTGAAGGCCCAGTCTCTGACCATGGAAGGGTCTAAAGAAGAGCCTGAGAGAAGTGCCTCATCGGAAATAAGTAAAATCTGGGCCAAAGAGCCAGAAATGTCCAGGAGCTTGTCCTGGGCGCCACAACGGGATCTCTCCAGGCCCTTCCTTTGGTCCTTACCTTTCCTGGTCAAGACGATTACCAGTTTAGGATCAAACTCAGGGGTGGTTGACTCTCTGCCTGGGAGAGAAGGCCTACAGCATTCAGCCCTGAGTAGGGCCCTATCTTCTCAATCTAGGGGTTGGTGAAGCCATCTCAGAATGAACCTATACAGATGAGTAAGAAGAGACCACTCGGAAGAGCAAATTTTTTTATGTGTTTAGGATTAAAAAGCGGGTTACCCATGGGATCCATAAGATCCTCATCCACTTCCTCATCTGCATAAGTCCTCCCAGAGGAGCTTTGCAAGGGGATTTTTTTCAAGGACTCCATCCGAATCCCAATCAGGGTCTGGGTATTAATCCTGATCAAGATAATTCAAATAAAAAATTTCAGAGTCTGTGCACAGCCATCCCTGATTAGTATCCTCAGGGTTAAGGATTCTTCTACTCCAATTTACCTCCAGGAATGAGGTTCTGTCACCCCTAATAATCCTGTCCGGGGGAAGGGCCTCCAATTTACAGGCTGGTTCCTTGCCTTTAGAAAGGTGAGATTGGGAACACCACGCCTCTTTGTGGGGTTGTGTGGAATCTTCCTCTGAATCAGAGGAATGAGGGGAATCATTCTTTGGGGTAATAAGATTAGAAACTTCTCGAGGGAGGGGGGGCTGGGGCAGATGTGGAGGGAAGTTCCCACTGAGAAAATGCCTGTTGAACCACCAAATTATTAAACTCCAAAACCTCCTCTTTGGAGTATGAGGCCTTATCAGCAGATTCCATATCTGTACCTGCAATGTAGAAATTATTTTGACTAGGAAAAGAGGGGGTATAGTTTCTCATCATAAACAATAAAAAAAGTTATAAACCAACGGTAAAGGAGTGTACAAAACAGCACTCCAAAAGCTATTTGTGCAGATTCATGTTTACGGTATATACTTAAACAAGATGACAATATATAAACAACAGATCTTACTTTATTGATAAAAATAAATACATATGTGTTTTATATATATATATATATATATATATATATATATAGTATTTTTTTTTTTTTAATTCCCTTGCAATAGAATTTTTGCATAACCAACACTGTTATATTAAAGGGACAGTCAAGTAAAAAAAAACTGTTTCAAATAGAGCATGTCATTTTAAACAACTTTCCAATTTACTTTTATCACCAATTTTGCTTAGTTCTCTTGGTATTCTTAGTTGAAAGCTAAACAAAGGAAGGCTCATATGATAATGTCTAAGCCCTTGAAGGCCGCCTTTTATCACATGCTTTTTTATTTGCTTTTCACAACAGGGGAGAGCTAGTTCATGTAAACCATATAGATAACATTGTGATCATGCTCGTGGATTGTGGCAGGCACTGCACTTATTGGCTAAAATGAAAGTCAATAGATAATAAATAAAATGTCGTGTGATCAGGGGCGGTCAGAAAATGCTTAGATACAAGTTAATCACAGAGTTAAAAATTATATTAATAAAACAGTGTTGGTTATGCAAAACTGAGGAATCGGTAATAAATGGATTATCTATCTTTTAAAACAACAAAAATTCTGGTGTTGACTGTCCCTTTAATATACTTTTTACCTCTGTGATTACCTTGTATCTAAGCATCTTCTGACAGACCCTAATTACATGACTTTTTACTTATTATCTATTGACTTGCATTTAGTACTGTGTTGTGCTAAATCTTAAATAACTTCTCGGGCGTTAACACTATCGGCCAGATTACGAGTTTTGCGTTATGAGCGGCTCGTTACTAACTTGCAAGTTATTCCCACCACTCACCTCCCTATAGTGCTGCTATACTATTACAGGTTTGCAAAAACCCGGCAATAGCAAGCAATACTGCACCGTTGAGCTCCATACCGCACACAAATACCAGCGCTGCTTTGAGCTGTTTTTTCGTGCTTGTGCACGTTTTCCCCTAACAAAAAGCACCTGCAATAAAGGAGCGTAAAGCTCCGTAATGCAGCTCCATTGATTCCTATGGGGAAAGAAAAGTTATGTTGACATCTAACACCCTAATATAAACCCAGAGTCTAAACACCCCTAATCTGCCGCCCCCGACATCGCCAACACCTACATTACACTTAAACCCTAATCTGCCGCCCCGACATCGCCGCCACCTACCTACATTTATTAACCCCTAATATGCCACCCCCAATGTCGCCGCCACCACTATACTAAAGTTATTAACCCCTAAACCTCTGGCCTCCCACATCACTAACACTAAATAAATATATTAACCCCTAAACCTAAGTCTAATCCTAACCCTAACACCCCTAACTTTAATATAATTAAAATAAATCTAAATAAAAATTACTATCATTAACTAAATAATTCCTATTTAAAACTAAATACTTACCTATAAAATAAACCCTAAGCTAGCTACACTATAACTAATAGTTACATTGTAGCTATCTTAGGTTTTATTTTTATTTCACAGCTAAGTTTGTATTTATTTTAACTAGGTAGACTAGTTAGTAAATAATTATTAACTATTTACTAGCTACCTAGTTAAAATAAATACAAATTTACCTGTAAAATAAAACCTAACCTGCCTTACACTAACACCTAACATTACACTACAATTAAATAAATTACATTAATTAAATACAATTAACTAAATTGCAAAAAATAAAAAACATTAAATTACACAAAATAAAAAAGAAATGATCAAATATTTAAACTAATTACACCTAATCTAATAGCCCTATAAAAATAAAAAGCCCCCCCCCAAATAAAAAAAACCCCTAGCCTAAACTAAACTGCCAATAGCCCTTAAAAGGGCCTTTTGCGGGGCATTGCCCCAAAGAAATCAGCTCTTTTACCTGTAAAAAAAATACAAACAACCCCCCAACAGTAAAACCCACGACCCACAAACCAACCCCCAAATAAAACCCTATCTAAATAAACCTAAGCTCCCTATTGCCCTGAAAAGGGCATTTGGATGGGCATTTCCCTTAAAATGGCATTTAGCTCTTTTTCCTTGCCCAAACCCCTAATCTTAAAATAAAACCCACCCAATAAACAATTAATTTTTTTTTAAAAAAAAACCTAACATGGATGTCCGGTTTTTGAAGACTGGACATCCATCCTCGACGAAGCCGGGAGAAGTCTTCATCCAAGCAGCAAGAAGTCTTCAACGAAGCCGGGAGAAGTCTTCATCCAAGCAGCAAGAAGTCTTCAACGAAGCCGGGAGAAGTCTTCATCTAAGCGGCAAGAAATCGTCCTCTAGACGAAAACCTAGCTACAATGTAACTATTAGTTATATTGTAGCTAGCTTAGGGTTTATTTTACAGGTAAGTGTTTAGTTTTAAATAGTAATTATTTATTTAATGACAGTCATTTTTATTTAGATTTATTTTAATTATATTAAAGTTAGGGGTGTTAGGGTTAGACTTAGTTTTTGGGTTAGGTTTAGGGGTTAATAACTTTAGTATAGTGGTGGCAGATTAGGGGTTAATAAGTTTATTTTAGTGTTTGCGATGCGGGAGGGCCTCGGTTTAAGGGTTAATAGGTAGTTTATTGGTGTTAGTGTACGTTGTAACACTTTAGTTATGAGTTTTATGCTACAGATTTGTAATGTAAAACCCATAACTACTGACTTTAGATGGCGGAACGAATCTTGACGGTATAGGGTGTACCGCTCACTTTTTGGCCTCCCAGGCAAAACTCGTAATACCGGCGCTATGGAAGTTCCATTGAAAAAGGACTTTTTGAAAGGTGCGGTAGTTACATTGCTTTACGGCCAAAAAAGTGTGCGGTACAGCTATACCTGCAAGACTCGTAATACCAGGGGTAGTGAAAAAGCAGCATTATGAGCCTTAACGCAAAACTAGTAATCTAGCCTAATGTTAGCTATATGGCCCACATGAACTATCAGTCTCCTGTTGTGAAACGCAAATACAAAAGCATGTGATTAAGAGGCTGTCTATAGAGCCTTTGAAACAGGCAGACATTTAGAGGTTTAAATGTTATAAAGTATATTAATATATTAATGTTGGTTGTACAAAGCTGGGGAATAGGTAGTAAATGCATTGAGGCCTATTTATCAAGCTGTCAACTGCAAATACGCTGGAATTCCGCAGCGTAATTGTGGAGAGCTTGATTACCCTTAGTTATCAAAGCCTACAGACCGGCAAAAGTTGAAATTTGTGACGTAACATACGATCCGCCGGTCTCAGATCGATGCTTACGTCACTACAGATGTTCCAAATGCATATTCGGCACTATCTGACTACTTTTGCTAGTTAACAAATTCCTAGCAAGTACGCTCACCACTATTCCGGCCCAGAGTACCTGGTTTTCAATCCGCTGCCCTGGAGGCGGCGGATGCCATAGGAATCAATGGGAGTCTGAAAGCAGCGAAAGCTCATGTTCACTGCTGTCCGATATCCCATTGATTCCTATGGGAGAATAAAAGTTATGTTTACACCTAACACCCTAACATTTACTCCGAGTCTAAACACCCCTAATCTGCCGCCCCGACACCGCCGCCACCTACATTATACTTATTAACCCCTAATCTGCTGCTCCCGACACCGCCGCCACCTACATAAAGTTATTAACCCCTATCCCGCCGCTCCCGGAGCCCACCGCAACTAAATAAATGTATTAACCCCTAAACCACCAGCCCCCACATCGCCATAAACTAAATTAAACTATTAACCCCTAAACCTAACAACCCACTAACTTTATATTAAATATTAACTTATCCCTATCTTATAATAAGTTTTAACTTATCTTTAGATTTAAATTAAACTATATTAAACTATATTAAACTATATTAAAAAATATTAAACTATATTAAATTAATAATTAACCTACTCTATTATACTAAAATTACATTAAACTACATTACACTAATAATTAATCTACCCTGTTATACTAAAATTACATTAAACTAATAATTAGCCTACCCTAACTGTTATATACTAAAATTACATTAAATTATATTAGACTAATAATCTACCCTAACTGTTATACTAAAATTTAATTAAACTACAAATTAAATTAAATATATTATATAGTTAAAAACCTAACCCTACTCAAATAATTTAAATCTGCAATTAAAAATTACAAAGTTACAAAAAACTAACAACTAAGTTGCAAAAAATAACAAACACTAAGTTACAAAAAAATAAACACTAAGTTACACAAAATAAAAAAGAAATTATCAAAGATTTAAACTGATTGGATCAGCCAACAGGATGAACGCTCAATCCTATTGACTGATTGCAACAGCCAATAGGATTTTTTCAACCTTAATTCCGATTGGCTGACAGAATTCTATCAGCCAATCAGAATCTAATGGACGCCATCTTGGATGACGTCATTTAAAGGAACCTTCATTCGGGAAGAAGACGTTGTAAGAAGAGAATGCTCCGTGTTGGATGTCTGGAAGATGGAGCCGCTCTGCGCCGGATGGATGAAGATAGAAGATGCCATTTGGGTGAAGCCTTCTTTGGGCTTGGATGAAGATTTCGACTGCTTGGATGAAGACTTCTGCCAGCTTCTTGGAGGATGGATGTCGCAGCTTCAAAACTGTAAGTGGATCTTCAGGGGTTAGTGTTAGGATTTTTTAAGGGTTTATTGGGTGGGTTTTAGTTTTAGATTAGGGTTTGGGCTGCAGTAGAGCTAAATGCCCATTTAAGGGCAATGCCCATCCAAATGCCCTTTTCAGGGCAATGGGGAGCTTAGGTTTTTTTAGTTAGGTTTTTGTTTGGGGGTTGGTTGTGTGGGAGGTGGGTTTTACTGTTGGGGGGGTATTCATATTTTTTATTTACAGGTAAAAGAGCTGATTTCTTTGGGGCAATGCCCCGCAAAAGGCCCTTTTAAGGGCTATTTGTAGTTTATTGTAGGTTAGGGTTTTTTTATTTTGGGGGGGCTTTTTTTCATAGGGCTCTTAGATTAGGTGTAATTAGTTTAAATCTTTGATAATTTCTATTTTATTTTGTGCAACTTAGTGTTTATTTTTTTTTTGTAACTTAGTGTTTGTTATTCTTTGTAACTTAGTTGTTAGTTTTTTGTAACTTTGTAATTTTTAATTGTAGAATTAAATTATTTGAGTAGGGTTAGGTTTTTAAATATATAATATAGTTAATTTAATTTGCAGCTTATTGTAATTTTAGTATAACAGTTAGGGCAGGTTAATTATTAGTTTAATATAGTTTAATTTAATTTTACTATAATAGTAAGGGTAGGTTAATTAATAGTTTAATATAGTTTAATTTAATTCTAAAGGTAAGTTTAAATTTATTATAAGATAGGGATGAGTTAAAATTTAATATAAAGTTAGCGGGTTGTTAGGTTTAGGGGTTAATAGGTTAATTTAGTTTATGGCGATGTGGGGGGCTGACAGTTTAGGGGTTAATAACTTTATTTATTTGCGGTGGGCTCCGGGAGTGGCAGGATAGGGGTTAAGAACATAATGTAGGTGGCAGCGGTATAGGGGGCAGCAGATTGGGGTTAACAACATAATGTAGGTGGTGGTGGTGTAGGGGGCAGCATATTAGGGGTTAATAAGATAATGTAGGTGGCGGCGGTGTATGGGGCGGAAGATTAGGGGTTAATAACATAATGTAGGTGGCGGTGGGCTCCCGGAGCAGTGGAATAGGGGTTAATAACTTTATTAGGGTGGCGGTGCGCTCCGGGAGCAGCGGATAGGGATTAATAACTTTATTTAGTTGCGGCGGGGTTGGTGAGCGGCGGGATAGGGGTTAAACAGTTTAGTATATTTAGTTAACAACAGACCGCTGCTCATCATATGCAAAACGTATGATATTCTTCAGCCAAAAAGAAAGAAGTAGCCGTAGCTTTTTGTCCCTTACGTTTTCCTGAGAAAACTACAAACAATGCAGAAGACTGACGAAAATCATTAGTCGCCTGCAGGTAAAACTTTAAAGCACGAACCCCGTCCAAATTGTGCAGAAGCCGTTCCTTCTGAGATGTAGGATTTGGACACAAAGAAGGAAAAACAATCTCCTAATTAATGTTCCGATCAGAAACTACCTTAGGAAGAAATCCTAATTTAGTACGTAAAACTACCTTATCAGAATGAAAAATAAGGTAAGGGGACTCATACTGCAATGCTGAGAGCTCTGACACTCTATGAGCAGAAGAAATAGCAACAAGAAATAAAACTTTCCAAGATAACAATTTAATATCTAAGGAATGCATAGGCTCAAACGGAGCCCCTTGAAGAACTTTAAGAACTAAATTCAAACTCCATGGAGGAGTAACTGGTTTGAACACAGGTCTGATTCTGACCAAGGCCTGACAAAATGATTGTACATCTGGAACATCTGCCAGACGTTTGTGTAACAAAATAGATAAGGCAGAGATTTGACCCTTTAGGGAACTTGTCGATAATCCTTTCTCCAAACCCTCTAGGGATCCTAATTCTATTCCATAAGTAGCCCTTGAACTCACACCAATAGATATATTTACGCCATATCTTATGGTAAACCTTTCTAGTTACAGGCTTAAGAGCCTGAATCATGGTCTCAATGACCGAATCAGAAAAACCCTGCTTGGATAAAATTAAGCGTTCAATCTCCAAGCAGTCAGCTTCAGAGAAACTAGATTTGGGTGAAGGAAGGGCCCTTGAATTGGAAGGTCCTTCCTCAACGGAAGTCTCCAAGGTGGCAGAGATGACATGTCCACCAGATCTACATACCAAATCCTGCGAGGCCAAGCTGGAGCAATGAGGATCACTGATGCCCTCTAATGCTTGATTCGAGCAATGACCCGAGGAAGAAGAGCAAACGGAGGAAATAGGTATGCTAGACTGAAGGTCCAAGGAACCGCCAGAGCATCTATCATTTCCACCTGGGAGTCCCTGGACCTCGATCCTTATCTCGGGAGATTGGCATTCTGTCGAGATGCCATGAGATCTAATTCCAGCTGACCCCACTTGAGAATCAGGCTGGAGAATACTTCCGGATGGAGTTCCCACTCCCCCGGATGAAAGGTCTGCCTGCTCAGGAAGTCCGCCTCCCAGTTGTCCACTCCTGGGATGTGGATCACCGACAGGCAGCAAGAATGGGCCTCTGCCCACTGAATTATTTTGGTTACCTCTGTCATCGCTAAGGAACTCCTCTTTCCTCCCAGAGACTACCACCATTGAAGAGAATGCCTTGTCTCCTGCTCCAGTAGTATTTGAGGAGACAAATCCGCATAATCTCCGTTCCATTGCCTGAGCATGCTTAACTTTAGAGGTCTGAGGTGGAACCGAACAAACGGGATGATGTCCATTGCCTCCACCATCATCCCGATTACCTCCATGCACTGAGCCACTGATGGCCGAGGATTGGACTGAAGGACTAGACAAGTATCAATAATATTTGATATCCTGACTTCTGTCAGAAAAATCTTCATTGATAAGGAATCTTTTATGGTTCCCAAGAAAGTAAAATATAAACTGAAAAAGAAAACTTGAGCAAGTCTTTTGTGTAAAACGTAACATTTATTTCACCCTTGTGGGTAATTAAAAAAGCACTCCATAAACTCCACCACATAGAAACAGTTCAATACATTAAGTAGAATACAGCTGTTAAGCATACGCGTTTCAGCAGAAGCCGTAGTCATAGCCTAACTAAACTTAAAGAGTGCAGGATTTAAATACCCCCAAAAACACAGCCATAGGTTAAAACAGATAAAATTCAGCTGTATTACCTAAGTGTCAATTGTCTTAATTAAGTTGGTTAACCCCTTACTCTAAAATGGAAACGGACCCACACATGTGAAACAATATACATCAAAGAAACCTGTAAATTAAAGCAGTGTTATATTGAAGGAAACAGTGAATGCGGCTTAAACTCATTCACTCCAAACGCACTAAGTGTTTAAATTAAAAGATTAAAGTGACCACAAAACTTGATGTAAATAATAAAATAGGATAAACCTGAAAACCCATGTCTTCTATATATAATTACCATTTATCTACAGAGCACATAGGTTCTAGATAATTATTGCGAGTAAAATGAAAAATCTATTATGGGACTCGAACTCACTACCTACTGGTCTATGGACAGAAACTGTAACCACTAGGCTATCCACAGACTGTATAAAGAGCAATGTTTGCTCAGTGACTTAAGATGAATGCTGGTACCCTAGGGATTTTGCTCTGCTATATGCTTGAGATAAGAGCAAAAATATATGATGAGATAAACAAACGGCACCTACTAGGTGAAATATAAGGTAATCTAACATGTATAAAAGAATGTAATCTATATACATACAGAAATGTATCTGTATTACCACCTATAGTAGTATAGGATGTCCCATCAAGGACATTCACTCCAAGCGCACCAAATGTTAAATGAAAAGATTGCAGTTACCGCAAAACCTGATGTAGAAAATAAAATAAAATAAATTAAACCTGAAAAGCCATGTCTTCTATATGTAGAGTTACCATTAATCTATAAAGCACCTAAATTCTAAAAGGTTATTACGAATAAAAATACAAAATATTATGGGACTAGAACTCCTGGTCTATGGACAGAAACTGTAACCACTGGGCACAGAAGATTGGATTACAGATTGTTCCCTACAGTTCGCCTTCCAGGATTGGTGGAGTCTGCCCTGCCTACTACACGCCCACGTCTTGGCAGTACAGTGAGCGGCTGCTTGAATGCCCGGCTCTTCAGAGGCTTAGGAGACGGATCCACTTTGCAAGGAGCTGAATATTACAGGAGAGACACGCAACGGTGAGATTGTTTGTTTTCTTCATAGGACCCGGTACGATCCAGTTATGTCCTAGGCGACAAGGGAATCTATACCAGCTCATAATTTCAGAATCAGCATAACTGCTTGAAGGCAGCAGATTGCTCTAACGTCTATGCTTGGGAAGCAAACAGCGGCAAGCTTTGATCGGCTGCAGGGTAAGCCTTATGAATTACTGTGATTTTCTTGACTGCATATATTACATGTACAGTTTTACTAGAATTTAGGCTTAAGGCTCCTCCTGAACATTTGTCACACTTAGTCACATTAGCCTAACCTAACGGCTTGTGACTTTTTTCCTGTTTCCTTTTTCTTGTACTGTTTGTCCCAAGAAAGTAAACCTTGTTTTTGGGACTAAGGAACTCTTTTCCAAATTTACCTTCCACCCATGAGATTGCAGGAAGGACAACACCATGTCTGTGAGGGATCTTGCTTGTTGTAAGGATGGCGCCTGGACTAGGATGTCATCCAGATAGGGTGCCACTGCAATGCCCCGTGACTGAAGCACTGCCAACAGCGATCCCAGAACCTTTGTGAAAATTCTGGGAGCTGTGGCAAGACCGAAAAGAAGAGCCACGAACTGGAAGTGTTTGTCCAGAAAGGCAAACCTTAGAAACTTGTGATAATTCTTGTGAATGGGAGCATGCAGGTATGTGTCCTTTTAATCCACTATTGTCATAAATTGACCCTCTTGGATCAAAGGAAGAATGGAATGAATAGTTTTCATCTTGAAGGACGGTACTCTGAGAAATTTGTTTAGACTCTTGAGATCTAAAATTGGTCTGAAGGTTACTTCTTTTTTGGGAAACACGAACAGATTGGAATAAAAACCCCGACCCTGTTCCTGTATTGGAACTGGAACAATCACTCCCAGGTCAGAGAGGTCTCCTACACAGTGTAAGAACGCCTCTCTTTTTGTTTGGTCTGCAGATAATCTTGAAAGCAGAAACCTGCCTCTGGGAGGAAAACTTTTGAACTCTAATTTGTATCCCTGGGACACAATTTCTATTGCCCAGGGATCCTGAACATCTCAAACCCAAGCCTGAGTGAAGAAGGAAAGTCTGCCCCCTAAAAGATCCGGCCCTTCATTCTGTCTTTGACTCAATAGCAGGCTTCTTGGATTGTTTTCCCTTATTCCAAGACTGATTGGGTCTCCATGCAGGTTTAGACTGTTCCTGCTTAGAGGCGGTAGAGGAAGAATTTCCCTTGAAATTTTGAAAGGAACAAAAATTACTCTGTCGGTCGTCTTTTTTGTTTGTTTCTCTTATCCTGAGGGAGAAGATGACCCTTACCTCTCGTGATATCAGAGATAATTTCTGTCAGGCCAGGTCCAAACAAGGTCTTCCCCTTGTAAGGAATAGCCAGAAGCTTAGACTTAGAGGACACATCCGCATACCAAGGTTTTAACCATAAGGCTCTGTGAGCTAGAATAGAGAAACCAGAAATCTTTGCTCCCAGTTTGATAACTTGAAGGGAAGAATCCGTAATAAAGGAATTAGCTAGTTTAAGAGCTTTTATCTTATCTTGGATTTCATCCAAAGAAGTTTCTATCCTGATAGCATCGGACAACGCATTGAACCAATATGCTGCCGCACTAGTGACAGTAGCAATGCACACAGCTGGCTGCCATTGCAAGCCCTGGTGTACATACATCTTTTTGAGTAAACCCTCTAATTTCTTGTCCATAGGATCTTTGAAGGCACAACTATCCTCTATGGGAATAGTAGTTCTCTTAGCTAAGGTGGAAACGGCTCCTTCCACCTTGGGAACTGTTTGCCAAGCCTCCTTAATTGAGTCGGCTATGGGAAACATCTTTTTGAAAATAGGAGATGGAGAAAAAGGTATACCCGGTCTCTCCCACTCCTTAGCAATGATCTCAGAAGCTCAGTCTGGGACCGGAAACACATCTGTCGAGGAAGGAACCTCGAAATATTTGTTCAGCTTACTGGACTTCTTAGGAACAATAACTACCATGGAGTCGCTGTCGTCCAAAGTAGCTAAAACCTCCTTAAGTAACAGACGGAGATGTTCTAGCTTAAACCTAAAAGATACAACCTCAGTATCAGCAAGAGGAATTACACTTTCCAAATCTGAAATTTCGCCTTCAGATGCTACTATGGTATTCTCCTCTTCAGGTTTCTGGGAAGGGACCTCCGAAAATTGCAACAACTGTGTCAGAAACCTCGCTTACTGAAAGTCTGATTTTCCTCTTACGCTTTCCCTGCAAAATTGGAAAAGCAGACAATGTATCAGAAATTGTAGAAGACATGAGAGAAGCGATGTCCCTTAAAGTAACTCCAGCGGGAGTTAGCGAGGAAGTGCAGGGCACTGCTTGTGAGGGCGGTAACATTTGGGACGCTTGAGGAGAAAGCTGCGGCATATATTGAACCTCGTCATTAGATCCCTGGACAACATCCGCTTTAGAAAAAGTTGGCTCAGAATTTTTTTTCCCCCTATAATTTAAAGTCCTCTCAATACATGAGGAACAGAAAGGGATTGGTGGTTCCACATTGGCATCAAAACACAAGGAGCAAGGGACATCTTGCAAGTCCCCTTGGTCCATACTGAATCACAATAATACAATTATGAATTAAAAACCTTAATTTTGTTACAAAAAATCTTTAAGTGCAAAAACGTTACTGTCCCTTTAAATTTAAAAGTGTAACTTTTTTACTGCGTATGTAAAAAACGGACCCAAACGAACAGATACTAATAAAAAAAAGACACCACTACACCTCAGCAGCTTTGCTGAGGTGCCTACCTGACTGCAAGACCGGAGACCTCTTTCTCTTTCAAGGAAAACGATCCGGACTCGACAGGGGAACGACCCAGCTACTTCCCGGTCCTAGAAACGCCGGTTTAACAAGAACCATGCGTTTATTGGCAGGGACTGGAATTTCTGACCTGACTGTGTCTGTACATTGAGGCGCAGTGAAAAAGCGCGCAATTCAGAAAGATCCGCCCATCGTGGGCGTGGCTAACACTAACATATTCTCCCGGTCGTCATTTTGCAGTAGATAAACTGCCGTGAGAGTAAAACCACCAGAGCCATAAAAAATTATTGTCTCCCAGCCCCAGTGCCTGCTTAATGCTGTCCAGTTCTCTCAGTCTCTGAGAGTTTACATTGTCCCCATAATAAAGAGCATGTTTCAATGAGCCCTTTATATAGTGTAACGTCCTGTAGTGAAGTGCTCCCTTTTCCTCTGAGTGTTATTAGTCCCAGAATAATAAAGTAACACTTACCTCATATGTCTGCCTGACAGCAAGGCAGTTCACCAGGTTTGAGGGGTCCTCTCCCCACATGGACCTGTGAAAGAAGAGAAATTACTGAGTAAACATCCCTCAGGTTTTCAGGGTTAGGGCAGCATCAATATATGGGAGGCGCAGTGAGAATTATGTCCCACCAGTTCCCTTTGCTCTAAAGCCACCACTGCTCTACTGAAGAGACTGATATGGACTACGGTTACACCCTAGGACAAAGCAGCACAATCTTGTTTTACTTTAAAAATAATAAACTCTTGATAGAAGAATCTTTTCTAACACCTAACTTTACCACTTCCTAGCACTAACGTAGGCAAAGAGAATGACTGGGTTGGGAGTGAAGGGAGGTGATATTTAACAGCTTTGTTGTGGTGCTCTTAGCCGCCTCCTGCTGACCAGGAGGTGAACATCCCTTTTATAATTAAGATGATCCGTGGACTCATTGTGTCATTAAAAAGAAATTAGCATTTTTGCTTCATTCTATAAACTACTGACAACATTTTTCCCAAATTCCAAATAAAAATATTGTCATTTAGAGTATTTATTTGCAGAAAATTACAATTTGTCTAAATAACAACAAAGATGGAGCATTTTCAGACCTCCAATACTGCAAAAAAAAAACAAACAAACAAGTTCATATTAATTTTTAAAGGACCACTAAACACATAGCATAATCTGTAAATGCATACTAAAATACAATGCAGAAGCACTGTTTTAATTTCAAATGAGAAGTACATTTATTTCTGACAAGTTAGTTTTATGTTTTCCCTCCCACAGCATCATGTGACAGCCATCAGCCAATCACAAAATGCATATACATATATTCTGTGACTCTTGCACAAGCTCAGTAGGTTCTGGTGCCTCAGAAAAATTCACTGTGCCTCAGTGTGCATATAAAAAATTGTGCATATTTAGGCCTAGATTTGGAGTTCGGCGGTAAAAGGGCTGTTAACGCTCCGCGGGCTTTTTTCTGGCCGCACCATAAATTTAACTCTGGTATCGAGAGTTTAATCAAATGCTGCGTTAGGCTCCAAAAAAGGAGCGTAGAGCATTTTTTCCGCAAATGCAACTCTCGATACCAGAGTTGCTTACGGACGCGGCCGGCCTCAAAAACGTGCTCGTGCACGATTCTCCCATAGGAAACAATGGGGCTGTTTGAGCTGGAAAAAAACTAACACCTGCAAAAAAGCAGCGTTCAGCTCCTAACGCAGCCCCATTGTTTCCTATGGGGAAACACTTCCTACGTCTGCACCTAACACTCTAACATGTACCCCGAGTCTAAACACCCCTAACCTTACACTTATTAACCCCTAATCTGCCGCCCCCGCTATCGCTGACCCCTGCATATTTTTTTAACCCCTAATCTGCCGCTCCGTAAACCGCCGCCACCTACGTTATCCCTATGTACCCCTAATCTGCTGCCCTAACATCGCTGACCCCTATATTATATTTATTAACCCCTAATCTGCCCCCCTCAACGTCGCCGACACTTGCCTACACTTATTAACCCCTAATCTGCCGAGCGGACCTGAGCGCTACTATAATAAAGTTATGAACCCCTAACCCGCCTCACTAACCCTATCATAAATAGTATTAACCCCTAATCTGCCCTCCCTAACATCGCCGACACCTACCTTCAATTATTAACCCCTAATCTGACGACCGGAGCTCACCGCTACTATAATAAATGGATTAACCCCTAAAGCTAAGTCTAACCCTAACACTAACACCCCCCTAAATTAAATATAATTTTTATCTAACGAAATAAATTAACTCTTATTAAATAACTTATTCCTATTTAAAGCTAAATACTTACCTGTAAAATAAATCCTAATATAGCTACAATATAAATTATAATTATATTATAGCTATTTTAGGATTAATATTTATTTTACAGGCAACTTTGTAATTATTTTAACCAGGTACAATAGCTATTAAATAGTTAAGAACTATTTAATAGTTACCTAGTTAAAATAATAACAAATTTACCTGTAAAATAAATCCTAACCTAAGATATAATTAAACCTAACACTACCCTATCAATAAAATAATTAAATAAACTACCTACAATTACCTACAATTAACCTAACACTACACTATCAATAAATTAATTAAACACAATTCCTACAAATAAATACAATTAAATAAACTAGCTAAAGTACAAAAAATAAAAAAGAACTAAGTTACAGAAAATAAAAAAATATTTACAAACATAATAAAAATATTACAACAATTTTAAACTAATTACACCTACTCTAAGCTCCCTAATAAAATAACAAAGCCCCCCAAAATAAAAAATTCCCTACCCTATTCTAAATTAAAAAAGTTACAAGCTCTTTTACCTTACCAGCCCTGAACAGGGCCCTTTGCGGGGCATGCCCCAAGAATTTCAGCTCTTTTGCCTGTAAAAGAATAAATACAATACCCCCCCCCCAACATTACAACCCACCACCCACATACCCCTAATCTAACCCAAACCCCCCTTAAATAAACCTAACACTAAGCCCCTGAAGATCTTCCTACCTTGTCTTCACCATACCAGGTTCACCGATCCGTCCTGAAGAGCTCCTCCGATGTCCTGATCCAAGCCCAAGCGGGGGCTGAAGAGGTCCATGATCCGGTCAAAGTCTTCATCCAAGCGGGGCAGAAGAGGATCTTCCATCCGATTGAAGTCATCATCCAGGCGGCATCTTCTATGGTCTTCCATCCGGAGCGAAGCGGCAGGATCCTGAAGACCTCCAGCGCGGAACATCCATCCGGACCGACGACTGAACGACGAATGACTGTTCCTTTAAGGGACGTCATCCAAGATGGCGTCCCTCGAATTCCGATTGGCTGATAGGATTCTATCAGCCAATCGGAATTAAGGTAGGAATTTTCTGATTGGCTGATGGAATCAGCCAATCAGAATCTAGTTCAATCCGATTGGCCGATCCAATCAGCCAATCAGATTGAGCTCGCATTCTATTGGCTGATCGGAACAGCCAATAGAATGCGAGCTCAATCTGATTGGCTGATTGGATCAGCCAATCGGATTGAACTTGATTCTGATTGGCTGATTCCATCAGCCAATCAGAAAATTCCTACCTTAATTCCGATTGGCTGATAGAATCCTATCAGCCAATCGGAATTCGAGGGACGCCATCTTGGATGACGTCCCTTAAAGGAACAGTCATTCGTCGTTCAGTCGTCGGTCCGGATGGATGTTCCGCGCTGGAGGTCTTCAGGATCCTGCCGCTTCGCTCCGGATGGAAGACCATAGAAGATGCCGCCTGGATGATGACTTCAATCGGATGGAAGATCCTCTTCTGCCCCGCTTGGATGAAGACTTTGACCGGATCATGGACCTCTTCAGCCCCCGCTTGGGCTTGGATCAGGACATCGGAGGAGCTCTTCAGGACGGATCGGTGAACCTGGTATGGTGAAGACAAGGTAGGAAGATCTTCAGGGGCTTAGTGTTAGGTTTATTTAAGGGGGGTTTGGGTTAGATTAGGGGTATGTGGGTGGTGGGTTGTAATGTTGGGGGGGGTATTGTATTTATTCTTTTACAGGCAAAAGAGCTGAAATTCTTGGGGCATGCCCCGCAAAGGGCCCTGTTCAGGGCTGGTAAGGTAAAAGAGCTTGTAACTTTTTTAATTTAGAATAGGGTAGGGAATTTTTTATTTTGGGGGGCTTTGTTATTTTATTAGGGGGCTTAGAGTAGGTGTAATTAGTTTAAAATTGTTGTAATATTTTTATTATGTTTGTAAATATTTTTTTATTTTCTGTAACTTAGTTCTTTTTTATTTTTTGTACTTTAGCTAGTTTATTTAATTGTATTTATTTGTAGGAATTGTGTTTAATTAATTTATTGATAGTGTAGTGTTAGGTTAATTGTAGGTAATTGTAGGTAGTTTATTTAATTATTTTATTGATAGGGTAGTGTTAGGTTTAATTATATCTTAGGTTAGGATTTATTTTACAGGTAAATTTGTTATTATTTTAACTAGGTAACTATTAAATAGTTCTTAACTATTTAATAGCTATTGTACCTGGTTAAAATAATTACAAAGTTGCCTGTAAAATAAATATTAATCCTAAAATAGCTATAATATAATTATAATTTATATTGTAGCTATATTAGGATGTATTTTACAGGTAAGTATTTAGCTTTAAATAGGAATCATTTATTTAATAAGAGTTAATTTATTTCGTTAGATAAAAATTATATTTAACTTAGGGGGGTGTTAGTGTTAGGGTTAGACTTAGCTTTAGGGGTTAATACATTTATTAGAATAGCGGTGAGCTCCGGTCGGCAGATTAGGGGTTAATAATTGAAGTTAGGTGTCGGC
Source organism: Bombina bombina (assembly GCF_027579735.1). Lineage (NCBI taxonomy): Eukaryota > Metazoa > Chordata > Amphibia > Anura > Bombinatoridae > Bombina > Bombina bombina. The sequence goes on along the minus strand of NW_026511103.1, from coordinate 20,277 downwards.
GATGTTAGGGAGGGCAGATTAGGGGTTAATACTATTTATGATAGGGTTAGTGAGGCGGGTTAGGGGTTCATAACTTTATTATAGTAGCGCTCAGGTCCGCTCGGCAGATTAGGGGTTAATAAGTGTAGGCAGGTGTCGGCGACGTTGAGGGGGGCAGATTAGGGGTTAATAAATATAATATAGGGGTCGGCGATGTTAGGGGCAGCAGATTAGGGGTACATAGGGATAACGTAGGTGGCGGCGATTTGCGGTCGGAAGATTAGGGGTTAATTATTTTAAGTAGCTGGCGGCGACGTTGTGGGGGGCAAGTTAGGGGTTAAGAAATATAATATAGGGGTCGGCGGGGTTAGGGGCAGCAGATTAGGGGTACATAAGTATAACGTAGGTGGCGGTCGGCAGATTAGGGGTTAAAAATTTAAATCGAGTGGCGGCGATGTGGGGGGACCTCGGTTTAGGGGTACATAGGTAATTTATGGGTGTTAGTGTACTTTAGGGTACAGTAGTTAAGAGCTTTATGAACCGGCGTTAGCCAGAAAGCTCTTAACTCCTGCTATTTTCAGGCGGCTGGAATCTTGTCGTTAGAGCTCTAACGCTCACTTCAGAAACGACTCTAAATACCAGCGTTAGAAAGATCCCATTGAAAAGATAGGCTACGCAAATGGCGTAGGGGGATCTGCGGTATGGAAAAGTCGCGGCTGAAAAGTGAGCGTTAGACCCTTTAATCACTGACTCCAAATACCAGCGGGCGGCCAAAACCAGCGTTAGGAGCCTCTAACGCTGGTTTTGACGGCTACCGCCGAACTCCAAATCTAGGCCTTAGAGAATTGAAGTGAATTGGAAAATTCTTTAAAATTGTATGCTCTATATGAATAATGAAAGTTTAATTTTGACTTGAGTGCCCCTTTAAACAACACAATACTAATGTTTTAACATGTGTTTTTATTTATATTTACTAATAATAGTTCTTCATTTTTCTTTTCTCAGTGTCTATGGTCTAAATGCTTTGTCACAGCTCTTTCTTTGTAATAGAGTTAAATGAGTATATTATCAAACATTCAGGTTCTGAGGTTGGAAAGTAGCCTTTCCTGGATATATATATATTTGATGGTGAGATCATAAAAGCAGCAGCAAGACTTGACATAGATCCTGGAATTCAGCAATAAAATATTACTGACCATTATTTGGCTGCGCTCCCACCACAACACAATGAAGATCTAGTGAGGAGCACTATATCACATGTGGTTTAACTACACCCTTCACAAAGAAATGTTCCCTTACTGAAGATAAAATCGATCTCTCATTTTTTATATCAATAAAAATGTCTTAACTTTTGAAATAAAATTATGACCGAGGGCATACAATATATTTTCAGCCAGAGATGACAAAATAAGACATTAATTTTGTCAACAGCAAGAATGTTTTGAAGATATAGCATATAGTGCAGTGCCTTAAACTATTAGAGATGTCTCTTTTCTAAACTAAACTGGGACAAGTTCTACAATCTCACTTTTCAAAACCATAAATAACTTTCTTGTTATAGGGATTTTCACTTAAAAAAAACAACAGCATTCTTTCTGTAGAGCCAATGTAAAGCGATGAGTAAATGATACATTACTTTCTATGCATTTATAGTGGAATGTAAAGATATGTGTGTATATATGTATATAATATTCATTAACATACATTTAATGCAGTTAAAGGGACAGTCTACTCCAGCATTTTTATTGTTTAAAAAGATAGATAATCCCTTTATTACCCATTCCCCAGTTTTGTATAACCAACATGGTTATATTAATATACTTTTTACCTCTGTAATTACCTTGTATCTAAGCCTCTGCAGACTGCCCCCTTTTTCAGTTCTTTTAAAATACTTGCATTTTAGCCAATCAGTGCCCTCTCATAAGTAACACCACGGGTGTGAGCAAAATGTAATCTTTATGACACACATAAACTAATGCCCTCTAGCTGTAAAAAACTGTCAAATTCATTCACATAAGGGGCAGCCTTCAATGTCTTAGAAATTAGCAGATCAGCCTAACTAGGTTTAGATTTCAACTAAGAATACCAAGACAACAAAGCAAATTTGATGATAAAATAAATTGGAAAGTTGTTTAAAATTACATCCCCTATCTGAATCATGATAGTTTAATTTTGTGTGTGTGATATACTTAGTTCTGCTTTTTATGTGCGTCGGGTTAGTTCGTGAGCAAAAACAGTGTTCTTTCAACTTGAAATATGAGTGCTAACCGATGTGCGCTAAAAGCTTACATCTAGCATAGTTAATGCTTGAGAGGGAGCGTTAAATAACACTCTACTTATAATCTGGCCCATAATGGGGTGAGGACATGTACAGATGTTTCTATTGTGTGAAGAGTTACAATCAGTTAAAAAGAAGTTCAAAAGCTTTGAGATATTACTGTGGGCATGTAAGGTTTCACTCTGTCCCACTGAGCACATACATTCACCCTAGTCCACTGAGCAATGTACATTAGATTAGTCATCTTCTATCTATCTATCTATCTATTCATAGATATATATTTTAACATATGTATCTATAGAAATATATCTATATGTATCGCCCACTACCAAACTCACTGCTCTGATTATTGCTGCTCACTTCAAAAATAAAATTGACACAATTAGACAATACATCTACCACTCACACACCTCAACCCAAGCCCTCTTAACCACTTCTTCTATTAAAACTCTCTTTCCTCCTGTAGTAGAGGACTAAGTCTCCATACTCCTTTCTTCGGCTCATCTCACAACCTTCGCACTTGATTCTATTCCTTCATGGTGACTTCTCTCTATGCTTCACTAAGCCCTGCCCTAACTCACCTCTTAAACAAAGTCTCTCACCGCTGGCACATTTTCTGATACATTCAAGCATGCGTCAATCACACCAATCCTAAAAAAAGCTCTCGCTTGATTTCTCCACCCTTTTCTAACTATCTAAGATCACATGAAAAGAGGGGAATGGATACCCCAATACTGGATGCCCCTAACAGTGGAATATCCTAGAAACAATAAAATCAGTAATAGATATGAGTACTATTAATATTTAATATAGGAACCCAGTACAAAAATATACTAGTCCAAAATTAAAGTTACACAAGGCTCTTCAAACAACGCTTCTCTCATACAAAGATGGGGCAACACATTTATGATATCAAAAAACAAAAATAAAAGAAGACGCCCAATGGTGAAGTATGTCAGGATAATAAAATAATGCGAAAGAAAGAGATGAACTGTACTCAAAAAAGTAGATGCACACAAGTGCTATAATTGCAGGCTGAACTTGTTTTGAGCCGTTCAGCTGAATTGCTCTCCGGTAGTTAATATCCCCACTCGGTCTTTAGATTCAAATTCCCTGCTTGCCCAGGATAACTCCATTTGTCAGACAGAGCCAGGTGTCTCAAGGGAAAAAAATTGCACTCAGGTGCAGTAAAACAATTCAACGATGATACAAGTGTTATTGTCAACACTATCAATAGTTCTCACACAACGGCAGTATTATAAAAAAACAGCTTTAATAAAAGCAGTTAAAAACACAATGCATTTCTTGGCTAAAAGACTGTTTCATCAGGTGTATGTGTATACATTGCGTAGTTGAGTTAAAATACCCAATTAGTTGACGTGCCTAAAAGACTTCTGCGCATGCGTAGAGCAAGGACAAAACATCATAATGATGAATGATCACATTTTTTCCCATATTGGTGAACTGACTGCGCATATGTAAAGCAAAGACAAATGTCATAATAAAATATCTTCACATATATGGTGTAAATCATAGGCCTAGATTTAGAGTTTTGTCGGTAAGGACCCGCGTAGCTAACGCCGGCTTTTTTCTGGCCGCACCATAAAAAACTCTGGTATTGAGAGTCCACATAAAGGCTGCGTTAGGCTCCAAAAAAGGAGCGTAGAGCATTTTTAACGCAGCTTCAACTCTCGATACCAGAGTTGCTTACGCAAGCGGCCAGCCTCAAAAACGTGCTCGTGCACAATTCCCCCATAGGAAATAATGGGGCTGTTTGAGCTGAAAAAAAACCTAACACCTGCAAAAAAGCCGTGTTCAGCTCCTAACGCAGCCCCATTGTTTTCTATGCGTAAACACTTCCTACGTCTGCACCTAACACTCTAACATGTACCCCGAGTCTAAACACCCCTAACCTTACACTTATTAACCCCTATTCTGCCGCCCCCGCTATCGCTGACCCCTGCATATTATTATTAACCCCTAATCTGCCGCTCCGTAAACCGCCGCTACTTACATTATCCTTATGTACCCCTAATCTGCTGCCCTAACATCGCCGACCCCTATATTATATTTATTAACCCCTAATCTGCCCCCCACAACGTCGCCTCCACTTGCCTACACTTATTAACCCCTAATCTGCCAAGCGGACCTGAGCGCTACTATAATAAAGTTATTAACCCCTAATCCGCCTCACTAACCCTATAATAAATAGTATTAACCCCTAATCTGCCCTCCCTAACATCGCCGACACCTAACTTCAATTATTAACCCCTAATCTGCCGACCGGAGCTCACCGCTATTCTAATAAATGTATTAACCCCTAAAGCTAAGTCTAACCCTAACACTAACACCCCCCCTAAGTTAAATATAATTTTAATCTAACGAAATTAATTAACTCTTATTAAATAAATTATTCCTATTTAAAGCTAAATACTTACCTGCAAAATAAATCCTAATATAGCTACAATATAAATTATAATTACATTGTAGCTATTTTAGGATTAATATTTATTTTACAGGCAACTTTGTAATTATTTTAACCAGGTACAATAGCTATTAAATAGTTAAGAACTATTTAATAGTTACCTAGTTAAAATAATTACAAAATTACCTGTAAAATAAATCCTAACCTAAGTTACAATTAAACCTAACACTACACTATCATTAAATTAATTAAATAAAATACCTACAATTACCTACAATTAAACCTAACACTACACTATCAATACATTAATTAAATACAATATCTACAAATAACTACAATGAAATAAACTAACTAAAGTACAAAAAATAAAAAAGAACTAAGTTACAAAAAATAAAAAAATATCTACAAACATAAGAAAAATATTACAACAATTTTAAACTAATTACACCTACTCTAAGCCCCCTAATAAAACAACAAAGCCCCCCAAAATAAAAAATGCCCTACCCTATTCTAAATTACTAAAGTTAAAAGCTCTTTTACCTTACCAGCCCTGAACAGGGCCCTTTGCGGGGCATGCCCCAAGAAGTTCAGCTCTTTTGCCTGTAAAAAAAACATACAATACCCCCCCCAACATTACAACCCACCACCCACATACCCCTAATCTAACCCAAACCCCCCTTAAATAAACCTAACACTAAGCCCCTGAAGATCTTCCTACCTTGTCTTCACCATACCAGGTTCACCGATCGGTCCTGAAGAGCTCCTCCGATGTCCTGATCCAAGCCCAAGCGGGGGGCTGAAGATGTTCCGATCAGCCAATAGAATGCGAGCTAAATCTGATTGGCTGATTCCATCAGCCAATCAGAATATTCCTACCTTAATTCCGATTGGCTGATAGAATCCTATCAGCCAATCGGAATTTGAGGGACGCCATCTTGGATGACGTCATTTAAAGGAACCGTCATTCGTCGTTCAGTCGTCGGCCAGGATGGATGTTCCGCGTCGGAGGTCTTCAGGATGCTGCCGCTCCGCTCCAGATGGATGTCGATAGAAGATGCCGCCTGGATGAAGACTTCAATCGGATGGAAGACCTCTTCTGCCCCGCTTGGATGAAGACTTCTACCAGATCATGGACATCTTCAGCCCCCCGCTTGGGCTTGGATCAGGACATCGGAGGAGCTCTTCTGGACCAATCGGTGAACCTGGTATGGTGAAGACAAGGTAGGAAGATCTTCAGGGGCTTAGTGTTAGGTTTATTTAAGGGGGGTTTGGGTTAGATTAGGGGTATGTGGGTGGTGGGTTGTAATGTTGGGGGGGGGGTATTGTATGTTTTTTTTACAGGCAAAAGAGCTGAACTTCTTGGGGCATGCCCCGCAAAGGGCCCTGTTCAGGGCTGGTAAGGTAAAAGAGCTTTTAACTTTAGTAATTTAGAATAGGGTAGGGCATTTTTTATTTTGGGGGGCTTTGTTGTTTTATTAGGGGGCTTAGAGTAGGTGTAATTAGTTTAAAATTGTTGTAATATTTTTCTTATGTTTGTAGATATTTTTTTATTTTTTGTAACTTAGTTCTTTTTTATTTTTTGTACTTTAGTTAGTTTATTTCATTGTAGTTATTTGTAGATATTGTATTTAATTAATGTATTGATAGTGTAGTGTTAGGTTTAATTGTAGGTAATTGTAGGTATTTTATTTAATTAATTTAATGATAGTGTAGTGTTAGGTTTAATTGTAACTTAGGTTAGGATTTATTTTACAGGTAATTTTGTAATTATTTTAACTAGGTAACTATTAAATAGTTCTTAACTATTTAATAGCTATTGTACCTGGTTAAAATAATTACAAAGTTGCCTGTAAAATAAATATTAATCCTAAAATAGCTACAATGTAATTATAATTTATATTGTAGCTATATTAGGATTTATTTTACAGGTAAGTATTTAGCTTTAAATAGGAATAATTTATTTAATAAGAGTTAATTAATTTTGTTAGATTAAAATTATATTTAATTTAGGAGGGTGTTAGCGTTAGGGTTAGACTTAGCTTTAGGGGTTAATACATTTATTAGAATAGCGGTGAGCTCCGGTCGGCAGATTAGGGGTTAATGTTTGAAGTTAGGTGACGGCGATGTTAGGGAGGGCAGATTAGGGGTTAATACTATTTATTATAGGGTTAGTGAGTCGGATTAGGGGTTAATAACTTTATTATAGTAGTGCTCAGGTCCGCTCAGCAGATTAGGGGTTAATAAGTGTAGGCAGGTGGAGGCGACGTTGTGGGGGGCAGATTAGGGGTTAATAAATATAATATAGGGGTCGGCGGTGTTAGGGGCAGCAGATTAGGGGTACATAAGGATAACGTAGGTGGCGGCGCTTTGCGGTCGGCAGATTAGGGGTTAATAAATGTAGGTAGGTGGCGGCGACGTTGTGGGGGGCAAGTTAGGGGTTACTAAATATAATATAGGCGTTGGCGGTGTTAGGGGCAGCAGATTAGGGGTACATAAGGATAACGTAGTTGGCGGTCGGCAGATTAGGGGTTAAAAAAATTAATCGAGTGGCGGCGATGTGGGGGGACCTCGGTTTAGGGATACATAGGTAGTTTATGGGTGTTAGTGTCCTTTAGAGTACAGTAGTTAAGAGCTTTATGAACCGGCGTTAGCCCAGAAAGCTCTTAACTACTGACTTTTTTCCTGCGGCTGGAGTTTTGTTGTTAGAGTTCTAACGCTCACTTCAGCCACGACTCTAAATACCGGAGTTAGAAAAATCCCATTGAAAAGATAGGATACGCAATTTACGTAAGGGGATCTGCGGTATGGAAAAGTCGCGGCTGAAAAGTGAGCGTTAGACCCTTTTTTGAGTGACTCCAAATACCAGAGTTAGCCTAAAACCAGCGTTAGGAGCCTCTAACGCTGGTTTTCACGGCTAACGCCAAACTCCAAATCTAGGCCATAATTTGTTATTTATCTCCTGGAGTGCATCTGTGGAATACTATACATTGGTAGAACTTCAAGACCTAAAAGAAAAAGATGGGGAGAACATCTTAGAAATGTAAAAAAGCCCCTACTTAAACACAATGTATCAAGACATATTTGTAATCATGAAAACCGTGAGGAACCCCTTCAAATTATACCCATTGAAGTAATTCCTAAATCATGGGGTGTTAATAGATTTAAACATTTAAAACAAAGGGAGACATACTTGATTTGGAAACTTAATACTCTGGTTCCATTTGGGCTTAATAAAAATATAGGAATGGCAGCTTTTAACACCTAACCTTAATAGACTTTTTAGGCTAACACCGGAGAAAGTGATCATATTGCTTAGTCAACTAATAAATAATGCCAAAATAGTTGGCTATTGGGACACATTAGTGATACACATTACACTAACACTTATTATTTGACATTCCCTACAGATAGTATATTTAGCACTATTGGAATTGCACAATATACATTTAATTTGTATAGTAATTAGGAAGATGATTCTCAAGATCTTAATAGGTCTTAGCTATATATAATATATATTTATATGTATTGCACTTAGCACTTTTGTATTATTATTGTATTATTATCTAATTATATACACTTAATATCAATTCATTTTTTATACTTCTTTATAATTTGATTGTGTTGTATTATTGGTATTATGTTTTAGGTGCTTATAGGTAACCTTCTTCTAATACATAGAGCTTTTAGATCAAAATGTAGAGTTTTAAGATTAATAAAGCACTTGTAAATTCTTATGTAAGTGCTCTGCCGATTTTATTTTTGCGATGCGTGAGCGCTGAACATGATTCCGAAATTGACACATGGCTAATTAGCATATAAAGCATCTCATTGGATTTGAGAGCAATATCCACAACATAATAGCTCACATTAAGGTTGATACAATCAGCTCACTAATGAGAAACAAAGACAATCATGCTTCATTATGACTTCTGTCTTGCTTTACACATGTGCAGTCAGTTCACCAATATGGAACAAATGTGATTATTCATCATTATGACGTTTTGTCCTTGCTCTACGCATGCACAGAAGTCTTTTAGGCACGTCAACCAATTTGGTATTTAAACTCAACTACGGCATGTATACACATACATATAGATGTCATGAATAGTTCGCCGGCAAATAGTTCCCGGCGAACATAGCATGTTCACGTTCGCCGCGGACGGCAAACATATGCGATGTTCGGTCCGCCCCCTATTCTTTATCATTGAGTAAACTTTGACCCTGTACCTCACAGTCAGAAGACACATTACAGCCAATCAGCAGCAGACCCTCCCTCCCAGACCCTCCCACCTCCTGGACAGCATCCATTTTAGATTTATTTGGAAGCTGCATTCTTAGTGAGAGGAGGGACAGTGTAGCTGCTGCTGATTTAATAGGGAAATCGATAGCTAGGCTAGTGTATTCAGTGTCCACTACAGTCCTGAAGGACTCATCTGATCTCTGCTGTAAGGACAGCACCCCAAAAAGCCCTTTTTAGGGCTAGAACATCAGTCTGCTTTTTTTTTTTCCTGTGTAATCTAATTGCAGTTGCCTGCCTGCCAGCGTGTGTGTCAGGCTCACAGCGTATACTGTGCCCACTTGCCCAGTGCCACCACTCATATCTGGTGTAACAGTAGTGTACATTTAAAAAAACAACACTTTTTTGACTGTGAAATAATAGCAGACAGCTGCCAGTACCCAAGATGGCTGCCAATAAGGCAGATGGGGAGGGTTAGAGAGCTGTTTTGGGGGGATCAGGGAGGTTGGGGGCTAAGGGGGATGCTACACCACAGCATATGTAAATATGCTAAAAATAAATAAAAAAATAAATAAAAACCTTTTATTTTAGTACTGGCAGACTTTCTGCCAGTACTTAAGATGGCGGGGACAATTGTGGGGTGGTGGAGGGAAGGGAGCTGTTTGGGAGGGATCAGGGGGTCTGATGTGTCAGGTGGGAGGCTGATCTCTACACTAAAGCTAAAATTAACCCTGCAAGCTCCCTACAAACTACCTAATTAACCCCTTCACTGCTAGCCATAATACACGTGTGATGCGCAGCAGCATTTAGAGGCCTTCTAATTACCAGAAAGCATCGCCAAAGTCATATATGCCTGCTATTTCTGAACAAAGGGGATCCCAGAGAAGCATTTACAACCATTTGTGCCATAATTGCACAAGCTGTTTGTAAATAATTTCAGTGAGAAACCTAAAATTGCTAAAAAATTTAAGTTTTTTTTAAATTTGATCGCATTTGGCGGTGAAATGATGGCATGAAATATACCAAAATGGGCCTAGATCAATACTTTGGGTTGTCTACTACACTACACTTAAGCTAAAATTAACTCTACAAGCTGCCTACATGCTCCCTAATTAACCCCTTCACTGCTGGGCATAAAACATGTGTGGTGCGCAGTGGTATTTAGCAGCCTTCTAATTACCAAAAAGCAACGCCAAAGCCATATAAGTCTGCTATTTCTGAACAAAGGGGATCCCAGAGAAGCATTTACAACCATTTATGCCATAATTGCATAAGTTGTTTGTAAATAATTTCTGTGAGAAACCTAAAGTTTGTGAAAAAGTGAATTTTTTTTTTTATTTGATCGCATTTGGCGGTGAAATGGTGGCATTAAATATACCAAAATGGGCCTAGATCAATACTTTGGGTTGTCTACTACACTACACTTAAGCTAAAATTAACTCTACAAGCTGCCTACATGCTCCCTAATTAACCCCTTCACTGCTGGGCATAAAACACGTGTGGTGCACAGTGGCATTTAGCAGCCTTCTAATTACCAAAAAGCAACGCCAAAGCCATATAAGTCTGCTATAATGGCATGTCTGGAACACAGTGTTGGGGCAAGGGTCCATCTGACCACTGATACCTGGTCTGCAAAGCATGGTCAGGGCAGGTATATCACCTACACTGCGCACTGTGTAAGCACGTTATTCCAAACAATTTAGAAATGTTAGGTGATTTATGCCCTTTATGGATTAAAACCAGACTCTGCATCAACTATGTAATTTTCCATGGGAGTTTTGCCATGGATACCCCTCCGGCATGCCACAGTCCAGGTGTTAGTCCCCTTGAAACAACTTTTCCATCACTATTGTGGCCAGAAAGAGTCCCTGTGGGTTTTAAAATTTGCCTGCCTATTGAAGTCTATGGCGGTTCGCCCGGTTCGCCGGTTCGCAAACATTTGCGGAAGTTCACGTTCGCTGTTCGCGAACCCAAATTTTTAGTTTCGCGACATCACTATTTAGTGATGTCGCGAATAGTTCACCGGCGAATAGTTCCCGGCGAACATAGCTTGTTCGTGTTCGCCGCGGCGGGCAAACATATGCAATGTTCGATCCGCCCCCTATTCGTCATCATTGAGTAAACTTTGACCCTGTATCTCACAGTCTGCAGACACATTTCAGCCAATCAGCAGCAGACACTCCCTCCCAGACCCTCCCAGCTCCTGGACAGCAGCCATTTTAGATTCATTCTGATCCTGCATTCTTAGTGAGAGGAGGAATAGTGTAGCTGCTGCTGATTTTATAGGGAAATTGATAGCTAGGCTAGTGTATTCAGTGTCCACTTCAATCCTGAAGGACTCATCTGATCTCTGCTGTAAGGACAGCACCCCAAAAAGCCATTTTTAGGGCTAGAACATCAGTCTTTTTTTTTTTTTGCCTGTGTAATTTTGACTTTGAAACATCAGTCTGCTAGTGTAATCTCATCGCAGTTGCCTGCCTGCAGTGCCACCACTCATATCTGTTGTAACAGTAGTGTAAATTTTGTAAAAAAAAACTTTTTTGACTGTGAAACATCAGTCTGCTAGTGTAATCTAATAGCAGTTGCCTGCCTGCCAGCGTGTGTGCCAGGCCCACTTGCCAACTAGTGCCACCACTCATATCTTTTGTAACAGTAGTGTAAATTTTGTAAAAAAAAAAACTTTTTTGACTGTGAAACATCAGTCTGCTAGTGTAATCTAATTGCAGTTGCCTGCCTGCCAGCGTGTGTGCCAGGCCCACTTGCCAACTAGTGCCACCACTCATATCTGTTCTAACAGTAGTGTAAATTTAAAAAAAAAACTTTTTTGACTGTGAAACATCAGTCTGCTAGTGTAATCTAATTGTAGTTGCCTGCTTGCCAGCGTGTGTGCCAGGCCCACTTGCCAACTAGTGCCACCACTCATATCTGTTGTAACAGTAGTGCAAATTTTTTTTAAAAAAACTTTTTTGACTGTGAAACATCAGTCTGCTAGTGTAATCTAATTGCAGTTGCCTTCCTGCCAGCGTGTGTGCCAGGCCCACTTGCCAACTAGTGCCACCACTCATATCTGTTGTAACAGTAGTGTAAATTTTGTAAAAAAAAACTTTTTTGACTGTGAAACATCAGTCTGCTAGTGTAATCTAATTGCAGTTGCCTGCCTGCCAGCGTGTGTGCCAGGCCCACTTGCCAACTAGTGCCACCACTCATATCTGTTGTTACAGTAGTGTAAATTTAAAAAAAAAAAAACTTTTTTGACTGTGAAACATCAGTCTGCTAGTGTAATCTAATAGCAGTTGCCTGCCTGCCAGCGTGTGTGCCAGGCCCACTTGCCAATTAGTGCCACCACTCATATCTGTTGTAACAGTAGTGTAATTTTTTTTTTTAAAAACTTTTTTGACTGTGAAACATCAGTCTGCTAGTGTAATCTAATTGCAGTTGCCTGCCAGCGTGTGTGCCAGGCCCACTTGCCAACTAGTGCCACCACTCATATCTGTTGTAACAGTAGTGTAAATTTTGAAAAAAAAAACTTTTTTGACTGTGAAACATCAGTCTGCTAGTGTAATCTAATTGCAGTTGCCTGCCTGCCTGCCAGCGTGTGTGCCAGGCCCACTTGCCAACTAGTGCCACCACTCATATCTGTTGTAACAGTAGTGTAAATTTTGTAAAAAAAACTTTTTTGACTGTGAAAAATCAGTCTGCTAGTGTAATCTAATTGCAGTTGCCTGCCTGCCTGCCAGCGTGTGTGCCAGGCCCACTTGCCAACTAGTGCCACCACTCATATCTGTTGTAACAGTAGTGTAAATTTTTTTAATAAAAACTTTTTTGATTGTGAAACATCAGTCTGCTAGTGTAATCTAATTGCAGTTGCCTGCCTGCCAGCATGTGTGCCAGGCCCACTTGCCAACTAGTGCCACCACTCATATCTGTTGTAACAGTAGTGTAAATTTTGTAAAAAAAACTTTTTTGACTGTGAAAAATCAGTCTGCTAGTGTAATCTAATTGCAGCTGCCTGCCTGCCTGCCAGCGTGTGTGCCAGGCCCACTTGCCAACTAGTGCCACCACTCATATCTGTTGTAACAGTAGTGTACATTTTTTTAATAAAAACTTTTTTGACTGTGAAACATCAGTCTGCTAGTGTAATCTAATTGTAGTTACCTGCCTGCCAGTGTGTGTGCCAGGCCCACTTGCCAACTAGTGCCACCACTCATATCTGTTGTAACAGTAGTGTAAATTTAAAAAAAAAAACTTTTTTGATTGTGAAACATCAGTCTGCTAGCGTAATCTAATAGCAGTTGCCTGCCTGCCAGCGTGTGTGCCAGGCCCACTTGCCAACTAGTGCCACCACTCATATCTGTTGTAACAGTAGTGCAAATTTTTTTAAAAAAACTTTTTTGACTGTGAAACATCAGTCTGCTGGTGTAATCTAATTGCAGTTGCCTTCCTGCCAGCGTGTGTGCCAGGCCCACTTGCCAACTAGTGCCACCACTCATATCTGTTGGAACAGTAGTGTAAATTTTGTAAAAAAAAACTTTTTTGACTGTGAAACATCAGTCTGCTAGTGTAATCTAATAGCAGTTGCCTGCCTGCCAGCATGTGTGCCAGGCCCACTTGCCAATTAGTGCCACCACTCATATCTGTTGTAACAATAGTGTAATTTTTTTTTAAAAAAACTTTTTTGACTGTGAAACATCAGTCTGCTAGTGTAATCTAATTGCAGTTGCCTGCCAGCGTGTGTGCCAGGCCCACTTGCCAACTAGTGCCACCACTCATATCTGTTGTAACAGTAGTGTAAATTTTGAAAAAAAAAACTTTTTTGACTGTGAAACATCAGTCTGCTAGTGTAATTTAATTGCAGTTGCCTGCCTGCCAGCGTGTGTGCCAGGCTCACTTGCCAACTAGTGCCACCACTCATATCTGTTGTAACAGTAGTGTAAATTTTGTAAAAAAAACTTTTTTGACTGTGAAACATCAGTCTGCTAGTGTAATCTAATTGCAGTTGCCTGCCTGCCTGCCAGCGTGTGTGCCAGGCCCACTTGCCAACTAGTGCCACCACTCATATCTGTTGTAACAGTAGTGTAAATTTTTTTAATAAAAACTTTTTTGACTGTGAAACATCAGTCTGCTAGTGTAATCTAATTGTAGTTACCTGCCTGCCAGCGTGTGTGCCAGGCCCACTTGCCAACTAGTGCCACCACTCATATCTGTTGTAACAGTAGTGTAAATTTAAAAAAAAAAACTTTTTTGATTGTGAAACATCAGTCTGCTAGCATAATCTAATAGCAGTTGCCTGCCTGCCAGCGTGTGTGCCAGGCCCACTTGCCAATTAGTGCCACCACTCATATCTGTTGTAACAGTAATGTAAATTTTGTAAAAAAAACAAACTTTTTTGACTGTGAAACATCAGTCTGCTAGTGTAACCTAATTGCAGTTGCCTGCCTGCCAGCGTGTGTACCAGGCCCACTTGCCAACTAGTGCCACCACTCATATCTGTTGTAACAGTAGTGTAAATTTTGTAAAAAAAAACTTTTTGGACTGTGAAAGATCAGTCAGCTAGTGTAATCTAATAGCAGTTGCCTGCCTGCCTGCCAGCGTGTGTGCCAGGCCCACTTGCCAACTAGTGCCACCACTCATATCTGTTGTAACAGTAGTGTAAATTTAAAAAAAAAAAAACTTTTTTGATTGTGAAACATCAGTCTGCTAGTGTAATCTAATTGCAGTTGCCTGCCTGCCAGCATGTGTGCCAGGCCCACTTGCCAACTAGTGCCACCACTCATATCTGTTGTAACAGTAGTGTAAATTTTGTAAAAAAAACTTTTTTGACTGTGAAAAATCAGTCTGCTAGTGTAATCTAATTGCAGTTGCCTGCCTGCCTGCCAGCGTGTGTGCCAGGCCCACTTGCCAACTAGTGCCACCACTCATATCTGTTGTAACAGTAGTGTAAATTTTTTTAATAAAAACTTTTTTGACTGTGAAACATCAGTCTGCTAGTGTAATCTAATTGTAGTTACCTGCCTGCCAGCGTGTGTGCCAGGCCCACTTGCCAACTAGTGCCACCACTCATATCTGTTGTAACAGTAGTGTAAATTTAAAAAAAAAAAACTTTTTTGATTGTGAAACATCAGTCTGCTAGTGTAATCTAATAGCAGTTGCCTGCCTGCCAGCATGTGTGCCAGGCCCACTTGCCAACTAGTGCCACCACTCATATCTGTTGTAACAGTAGTGTAAATTTTGTAAAAAAAACTTTTTTGACTGTGAAAAATCAGTCTGCTAGTGTAATCTAATTGCAGTTGCCTGCCTGCCTGCCAGCGTGTGTGCCAGGCCCACTTGCCAACTAGTGCCACCACTCATATCTGTTGTAACAGTAGTGTACATTTTTTTAATAAAAACTTTTTTGACTGTGAAACATCAGTCTGCTAGTGTAATCTAATTGTAGTTACCTGCCTGCCAGTGTGTGTGCCAGGCCCACTTGCCAACTAGTGCCACCACTCATATCTGTTGTAACAGTAGTGTAAATTTAAAAAAAAAAACTTTTTTGATTGTGAAACATCAGTCTGCTAGCGTAATCTAATTGCAGTTGCCTGCCTGCCAGCGTGTGTGCCAGGCCCACTTGCCAACTAGTGCCACCACTCATATCTGTTGTAACAGTAGTGCAAATTTTTTTAAAAAAACTTTTTTGACTGTGAAACATCAGTCTGCTGGTGTAATCTAATTGCAGTTGCCTTCCTGCCAGCGTGTGTGCCAGGCCCACTTGCCAACTAGTGCCACCACTCATATCTGTTGGAACATTAGTGTAAATTTTGTAAAAAAAAAACTTTTTTGACTGTGAAACATCAGTCTGCTAGTGTAATCTAATAGCAGTTGCCTGCCTGCCAGCGTGTGTGCCAGGCCCACTTGCCAATTAGTGCCACCACTCATATCTGTTGTAACAATAGTGTAAATTTTTTTTAAAAAAACTTTTTTGACTGTGAAACATCAGTCTGCTAGTGTAATCTAATTGCAGTTGCCTGCCAGCGTGTGTGCCAGGCCCACTTGCCAACTAGTGCCACCACTCATATCTGTTGTAACAGTAGTGTAAATTTTGAAAAAAAAAACTTTTTTGACTGTGAAACATCAGTCTGCTAGTGTAATTTAATTGCAGTTGCCTGCCTGCCAGCGTGTGTGCCAGGCTCACTTGCCAACTAGTGCCACCACTCATATCTGTTGTAACAGTAGTGTAAATTTTGTAAAAAAAACTTTTTTGACTGTGAAACATCAGTCTGCTAGTGTAATCTAATTGCAGTTGCCTGCCTGCCTGCCAGCGTGTGTGCCAGGCCCACTTGCCAACTAGTGCCACCACTCATATCTGTTGTAACAGTAGTGTAAATTTTTTTAATAAAAACTTTTTTGACTGTGAAACATCAGTCTGCTAGTGTAATCTAATTGTAGTTACCTGCCTGCCAGCGTGTGTGCCAGGCCCACTTGCCAACTAGTGCCACCACTCATATCTGTTGTAACAGTAGTGTAAATTAAAAAAAAAAAACTTTTTTGATTGTGAAACATCAGTCTGCTAGCATAATCTAATAGCAGTTGCCTGCCTGCCAGCGTGTGTGCCAGGCCCACTTGCCAATTAGTGCCACCACTCATATCTGTTGTAACAGTAATGTAAATTTTGTAAAAAAAACAAACTTTTTTGACTGTGAAACATCAGTCTGCTAGTGTAACCTAATTGCAGTTGCCTGCCTGCCAGCGTGTGTACCAGGCCCACTTGCCAACTAGTGCCACCACTCATATCTGTTGTAACAGTAGTGTAAATTTTGTAAAAAAAAACTTTTTGGACTGTGAAAGATCAGTCTGCTAATGTAATCTAATAGCAGTTGCCTGCCTGCCTGCCAGCGTGTGTGCCAGGCCCACTTGCCAACTAGTGCCACCACTCATATCTGTTGTAACAGTAGTGTAAATTTAAAAAAAAAAAAAACTTTTTTGATTGTGAAACGTCAGTCTGCTAGTGTAATCTAATAGCAGTTGCCTGCCTGCCAGCGTGTGTGCCAGGCCCACTTGCCAATTAGTGCCACCACTCATATCTGTTGTAACAGTAGTGTAAATTTTGTAAAAAAAAACTTTTTTGACTGGGAAACATCAGTCTGCTAGTGTAATCTAATTGCAGTTGCCTGCCTGCCTGCCAGCGTGTGTGCCAGGCCCACTTGCCAACTAGTGCCACCACTCATATCTGTTGTAACAGTAGTGTAAATTTTGTAAAAAAAACTTTTTTGACTGTGAAACATCAGTCTGCTAGTGTAATCTAATTGCAGTTGCCTGCCTGCCTGCCAGCGTGTGTGCCAGGCCCACTTGCCAACTAGTGCCACCACTCATATCTGTTGTAACAGTAGTGTAAATTTTTTTAATAAAAACTTTTTTGACTGTGAAACATCAGTCTGCTAGTGTAATCTAATTGTAGTTACCTGCCTGCCAGCGTGTGTGCCAGGCCCACTTGCCAACTAGTGCCACCACTCATATCTGTTGTAACAGTAGTGTAAATTTAAAAAAAAAAAACTTTTTTGATTGTGAAACATCAGTCTGCTAGTGTAATCTAATTGCAGTTGCCTGCCTGCCAGCATGTGTGCCAGGCCCACTTGCCAACTAGTGCCACCACTCATATCTGTTGTAACAGTAGTGTAAATTTTGTAAAAAAAACTTTTTTGACTGTGAAAAATCAGTCTGCTAGTGTAATCTAATTGCAGTTGCCTGCCTGCCTGCCAGCGTGTGTGCCAGGCCCACTTGCCAACTAGTGCCACCACTCATATCTGTTGTAACAGTAGTGTACATTTTTTTAATAAAAACTTTTTTGACTGTGAAACATCAGTCTGCTAGTGTAATCTAATTGTAGTTACCTGCCTGCCAGTGTGTGTGCCAGGCCCACTTGCCAACTAGTGCCACCACTCATATCTGTTGTAACAGTAGTGTAAATTTAAAAAAAAAAACTTTTTTGATTGTGAAACATCAGTCTGCTAGCGTAATCTAATAGCAGTTGCCTGCCTGCCAGCGTGTGTGCCAGGCCCACTTGCCAACTAGTGCCACCACTCATATCTGTTGTAACAGTAGTGCAAATTTTTTTAAAAAAACTTTTTTGACTGTGAAACATCAGTCTGCTGGTGTAATCTAATTGCAGTTGCCTTCCTGCCAGCGTGTGTGCCAGGCCCACTTGCCAACTAGTGCCACCACTCATATCTGTTGGAACAGTAGTGTAAATTTTGTAAAAAAAAACTTTTTTGACTGTGAAACATCAGTCTGCTAGTGTAATCTAATAGCAGTTGCCTGCCTGCCAGCGTGTGTGCCAGGCCCACTTGCCAATTAGTGCCACCACTCATATCTGTTGTAACAATAGTGTAATTTTTTTTTAAAAAAACTTTTTTGACTGTGAAACATCAGTCTGCTAGTGTAATCTAATTGCAGTTGCCTGCCAGCGTGTGTGCCAGGCCCACTTGCCAACTAGTGCCACCACTCATATCTGTTGTAACAGTAGTGTAAATTTTGAAAAAAAAAACTTTTTTGACTGTGAAACATCAGTCTGCTAGTGTAATTTAATTGCAGTTGCCTGCCTGCCAGCGTGTGTGCCAGGCTCACTTGCCAACTAGTGCCACCACTCATATCTGTTGTAACAGTAGTGTAAATTTTGTAAAAAAAAACTTTTTTGACTGTGAAACATCAGTCTGCTAGTGTAATCTAATTGCAGTTGCCTGCCTGCCTGCCAGCGTGTGTGCCAGGCCCACTTGCCAACTAGTGCCACCACTCATATCTGTTGTAACAGTAGTGTAAATTTTTTTAATAAAAACTTTTTTGACTGTGAAACATCAGTCTGCTAGTGTAATCTAATTGTAGTTACCTGCCTGCCAGCGTGTGTGCCAGGCCCACTTGCCAACTAGTGCCACCACTCATATCTGTTGTAACAGTAGTGTAAATTTAAAAAAAAAAACTTTTTTGATTGTGAAACATCAGTCTGCTAGTGTAATCTAATAGCAGTTGCCTGCCTGCCAGCGTGTGTGCCAGGCCCACTTGCCAATTAGTGCCACCACTCATATCTGTTGTAACAGTAGTGTAAATTTTGTAAAAAAAACAAACTTTTTTGACTGTGAAACATCAGTCTGCTAGTGTAACCTAATTGCAGTTGCCTGCCTGCCAGCGTGTGTGCCAGGCCCACTTGCCAACTAGTGCCACCACTCATATCTGTTGTAACAGTAGTGTAAATTTTGTAAAAAAAAACTTTTTGGACTGTGAAAGATCAGTCTGCTAGTGTAATCTAATAGCAGTTGCCTGCCTGCCTGCCAGCGTGTGTGCCAGGCCCACTTGCCAACTAGTGCCACCACTCATATCTGTTGTAACAGTAGTGTAAATTTAAAAAAAAAAAAACTTTTTTGATTGTGAAACATCAGTCTGCTAGTGTAATCTAATTGCAGTTGCCTGCCTGCCAGCGTGTGTGCCAGGCCCACTTGCCAACTAGTGCCACCACTCATATCTGTTGTAACAGTAGTGTAAATTTTGTAAAAAAAACTTTTTTGACTGTGAAAAATCAGTCTGCTAGTGTAATCTAATTGCAGTTGCCTGCCTGCCTGCCAGCGTGTGTGCCAGGCCCACTTGCCAACTAGTGCCACCACTCATATCTGTTGTAACAGTAGTGTAAATTTTTTTAATAAAAACTTTTTTGACTGTGAAACATCAGTCTGCTAGTGTAATCTAATTGTAGTTACCTGCCTGCCAGCGTGTGTGCCAGGCCCACTTGCCAACTAGTGCCACCACTCATATCTGTTGTAACAGTAGTGTAAATTTAAAAAAAAAAAACTTTTTTGATTGTGAAACATCAGTCTGCTAGTGTAATCTAATTGCAGTTGCCTGCCTGCCAGCGTGTGTGCCAGGCCCACTTGCCAACTAGTGCCACCACTCATATCTGTTGTAACAGTAGTGTAAATTTTGTAAAAAAAACATTTTTGACTGTGAAAAATCAGTCTGCTAGTGTAATCTAATTGCAGTTGCCTGCCTGCCTGCCAGCGTGTGTGCCAGGCCCACTTGCCAACTAGTGCCACCACTCATATCTGTTGTAACAGTAGTGTACATTTTTTTAATAAAAACTTTTTTGACTGTGAAACATCAGTCTGCTAGTGTAATCTAATTGTAGTTACCTGCCTGCCAGTGTGTGTGCCAGGCCCACTTGCCAACTAGTGCCACCACTCATATCTGTTGTAACAGTAGTGTAAATTTAAAAAAAAAACTTTTTTGATTGTGAAACATCAGTCTGCTAGCGTAATCTAATAGCAGTTGCCTGCCTGCCAGCGTGTGTGCCAGGCCCACTTGCCAACTAGTGCCACCACTCATATCTGTTGTAACAGT
>NW_026511102.1:0-34013 GCF_027579735.1 Bombina bombina | reverse complement strand
CACACATCCCAGGAGTAGACAACTGGGAGGCGGATTATCTGAGTCGTCAGATTTTCTATCCGGGGGAGTGGGAACTCCACCCGGAGGTGTTTGCCGAGTTGACTCAATTATGGGGCATTCCAGACATGGATCTGATGGCGTCTCGTCAGAACTTCAAGGTTCTTTGCTACGGGTCCAGTTCCAGGGATCAACCTAGCTTATGCGTTTCCACCGTTCCCTCTCCTTCCCAGGCTTGTAGCCAGGATCAAACAGGAGAAGGCCTCTGTGATTCTGATAGCTCCTTTGTGGCCGCGCAGGACTTGGTATGCAGACCTGGTGAATATGTCATCGGTTCCACCATGGAAGCTACCTTTGAGACAGGATCTTCTAGTACAAGGTCCATTCGAACATCCAAATCTAATTTCTCTGCAGCTGACTGCTTGGAAATTGAACGTTTGATTTTATCCAAGCGTGGGTTTTCAGATTCAGTGATAGATACTCTGGTCCAAGCCAGAAAACCTGTGTCTAGAAAGATTTACCATAAAATATGGAAAAGATATTTCTGTTGGTGTGAATCCAAGGGATTCTCCTGGAGTAAGATTAAAATTCCTAAGATCCTCTCCTTTCTCCAAGAAGGTTTGGATAAGGGATTGTCAGCGAGTTCTCTAAAAGGACAGATTTCTGCTTTATCTGTCTTGTTATACAAACGACTGGCAGCTGTGCCAGAGGTACAAGCTTTTGTACAGGCTTTGGTCAGAATCAAACCTGTTTACAGACCCTTGACTCCTCCTTGGAGTCTAAATTTAGTTCTTTCAGTTCTTCAGGGGGTTCCGTTTGAACCCTTACATTCCATAGATATCAAGTTGCTATCTTGGAAAGTTCTGTTTTTGGTTGCTATTTCTTCTGCTAGAAGAGTTTCTGAATTATCTGCTTTGCAGTGTGATCCACCCTATCTGGTGTTCCATTCAGATAAGGTTATTTTGCGTACCAAGCCTGGTTTTCTTCCAAAAGCTGTTTCCAACAAGAATATTAACCAGGAAATAGTTGTTCCTTCTCTGTGCCCGAATCCAGCTTCAAAGAAGGAACGTTTGTTACACAATTTAGATGTAGTCCGTGCTTTAAAGTTCTATTTAGAAGCAACAAAGAATTTTAGACAAACCTCATCCTTGTTTGTCGTTTACTCTGGTAAGAGGAGAGGACAAAAAGCTATTGCTACCTCTCTTTCTTTCTGGCTGAAAAGCATTATCCGATTGGCTTATGAGACTGCCGGACGGCAGCCTACTGAACGAATCACAGCTCACTCCACTAGGGCTGTGGCTTCCACATGGGCCTTCAAGAACGAGGCTTCTGTTAATCAGATATGTAAGGCAGCAACTTGGTCTTTGCACACTTTTGCCAAATTTTACAAATTTGATATTTTTGCTTCTTCTGAGGCTGTTTTTGGGAGAATGGTTTTGCAAGCCGTGGTGCCTTCTGTTTTGGTAACCTGATTTGCTCCCTCCCTTCATCCGTGTCCTAAAGCTTTGGTATTGGTTCCCACAAGTAATGGATGACGTCGTGGACCGGACACACCAATGTTGGAGAAAACAGAATTTATGCTTACCTGATAAATTACTTTCTCCAACGGTGTGTCCGGTCCACGGCCCGCCCTGGTTTTTTAATCAGGTTCGAAAATTTTTTCTTTTTCTTTATACACTACAGTCACCACGGCACCCTATAGTTTCTCCTTTTCCTCCTAACCGTCGGTCGAATGACTGGGGGGCGGAGCCAGAGGGGGAGCTATATGGACAGCTCTTGCTGTGTGCTCTCCTTGCCTTTCCCTGTAGGGGAGGAGGATATCCCACAAGTAATGGATGACGCCGTGGACCGGACACACCGTTGGAGAAAGTAATTTATCAGGTAAGGATAACTTCTGTTTCTGCTATGTAGGATCCCCCCTTAGCCCCCAACCTCCCTGATCCCAAGCTCTCTAACCCTCCCCCCACTAACTATTAGCCACCATTTTGGGTACTGGCAGCTGTCTGCCAGTACCCACTTTGCAATAAAATAACTTTTTTTTTTTTTAAAACCTAACATTTTCTGTAGTGTAGCTGCCCCCCTCCCAGATACATTTATAAAGTATTCTCCCCCCCTACTCTGCACCCACCACCCTCTCCCAGCAATCTCTCAAACAATTTGATTTGTGTACTGTGCCTTGATCGTGGGTGCGCGCGTGCACCCGACATGGAGATCAGCTGGCCGGAAGGAAGTTCCCCACCAATGGACCGCCCACCCGCCTCCCTGCAATGGCTCCCACCCACCAATGATCGGCACCATCGCTGGCCAATGCAGAGAGGGCCACAGAGTGGCTCTCTCTGCATCAGTGTGCCTAAAAAGGTATTGCAGTGATGGATCAATAATGAGGCATCACTGCAATACCTTTAAAGCATCTGGAAGTGATCAGGATCGCTTCCAGGCGCTTGAAACCCCTGGCGATGTACAGGGTACGTTGCTAGTCTTTAAAGACCAGTTTGTGTAAGACGTACCCTGTACGACATGCGTCGTTAAGGGGTAAATCTGTGTATACAGAACAGACCTTAGCTATCGAGCAGCTTTCAAAGCAGCAAGATCTATCAGCCACTTCCCTATTATCTTCCTGTCCAGCTGCTTGAGGTGAGGGTGCCTAACTGCTTATTAATCACTGCAGATTGAAATGCATAGAATAGCTGCAGACCCAGTATTATCTAACATGCTAACAATGCAGAGAACTGTTTGTAGAAAAATGCAAGTAAAAAAATGTTTTTCTTCATTAAACTTAGTTTGATGATAGTCTGTTGTGTGATTATTTCATTAGTTTTATAATGCTGTTTACCATTTAAAGTCTTCATTTCAAAGCTTTAAAAATAATGTATTAGGTGTTACTTATGTCAATTTTGAGAGGGCCCTTGAACCTAACTCCCTCACTTCCCAATTTACAACGGTTTCGATTTACAACCATTCCTTCTGGAACCTAACCCTGGCGTAAACTGAGGGCTACCTGTACATCATATTGTTCTTTTAACATCTAATTGTGCTATGTTGTACCTTTTTTGTCAGGTGTGCTTGAACAGATAACATTTTGATACATTTGTGTTTTATTAATCATGTTTATTTTTTATTACAGGAACACATAGCTGGTTTGCAAAAACCAGTTTCTGAATCTAAGCAAGAAAATTCTCTTAAACAGGAGCACGCAAAGATAATAAGACTTGAAAGGCAAGCAGAGGAATTTCTCAATGCAGTCTTTTATAAAAAAGGTGTGTGCTTATTATCATGAAATATTTATGGAAAAAAATATGGTTTAGTGACATCACCTGTGCAAGGGGGCAATGGGCATACAAGTGACCTATCTTTGTATGCTGGGAAGATAACATTCACTTTATGTTTAAATATTTTTTATTGTCATTATTTTGAAACTTTGAAAACAATTACAGACATACCTTCCCCTTCATGTAATTCCCTCTACATGAAGGTTAGGAAGAAGACATTCAGTATAACATCATTTATATAGCAAACAATATAGCTAATGTGGTAAGGTTTACAGTGCTCTACTCATTCCCAATGAAATTTGAATGTCCTTTTGGTTTCTGAAATGAAAGATAGGTGGTAATATTCGTAGGTCATCTTTTTCGCATGATGATTTGAGTATCTTCCGTGGTGTTAGGGACCCTCTCTTAAGGGATAGAGCAAATATCTAATTTAACTTCCATATTAACCTGTTGTTGAGTTACGATAGCAATTTCACAGTATCTGAGGTCACCTGAATTAACTCTACATAAATTAACTTTAAAGAGGTATAACCTCCTTAGGAGGTAAAATTATATAAATAGGATATAAAGAGGAAAAAAAAAAAAAAAAGGGGAAGGGGGGATGGGGGGGGGGGGGAGGGGAGTGACGACACAACCTGATGTGATTATTAGGGAGTGATTTCGCAGTAGGTAAAATCACTCGTTATTTTTGTGTTTCAATTTTTTATTTATTTAGCTATCCAGTAATACCATATCGCTAGGAAAGTTTCTCTATTGTCTAGGGTGTGAGATGCCAGCTCATACATAGTATATTTATATTGGATTTTATTATAAATTTCCGTCCAGGTTGGGCTGCCTGTCTTCCAATATCTGGCTATGCATGTCCTTGTGATTGTACACAATATCCTAATAAATGTGTTGATATGTTTATTAAGTGTACTAATATTTATGTGTAGAAGGGCCTGTTGGATGGTAAGATCTATACTTTCATTCAGTATGTGACTA
The DNA here is from genome assembly GCF_027579735.1 of Bombina bombina. Classification (NCBI taxonomy): domain Eukaryota; kingdom Metazoa; phylum Chordata; class Amphibia; order Anura; family Bombinatoridae; genus Bombina; species Bombina bombina. Next base: position 29,763 of record NW_026511102.1, on the reverse strand, counting down.
AGGAAGGAAGATAGCTGTTGCCATATCCCTGTAATTTCTTTGCAGTCCCACCACATATGTTTGTATGTTCCTGTCTCCCCGCACCCTCTGTAACATAAGGGACTTCCCTGTGTGTGCATATGAGCCGTTCTAATGGGTGTTAGATACCATCGATGTATAGTCTTGATTATGTTCTCCTTAAGATCTACACTTATAAATCCCTTCTCAGCCTTTAGAAATATCTTTTCCCATTCTTTAGTTTCTTTAGAAATGTGGAGATCCCTTTCCCAAGCTATCATAGTAGGGGTTTTGATTTTATTCTGTGATATTTGAATTTCTCCAACATAGGTGTGTCCGGTCCACGGCGTCATCCTTACTTGTGGGATATTCTCTTCCCCAACAGGAAATGGCAAAGAGCCCAGCAAAGCTGGTCACATGATCCCTCCTAGGCTCCGCCTTCCCCAGTCATTCTCTTTGCCGTTGTACAGGCAACATCTCCACGGAGATGGCTTAGAGTTTTTTGGTGTTTAACTGTAGTTTTTATTATTCAATCAAGAGTTTGTTATTTTAAAATAGTGCTGGTATGTACTATTTACTCTGAAACAGAAAAGAGATGAAGATTTCTGTTTGTAAGAGGAAAATGATTTTAGCAACCGTTACTAAAATCGATGGCTGTTTCCACACAGGACTGTTGAGAGGAATTAACTTCAGTTGGGGGAAACAGTGAGCAGACTTTTGCTGCTTGAGGTATGACACATTTCTAACAAGACGATGTAATGCTGGAAGCTGTCATTTTCCCTATGGGATCCGGTAAGCCATTTTTATTACATAAAGAAAAAAAGGGCTTCACAAGGGCTTTTAAGACTGTAGACATTTTCTGGGCTAAAACGATTTATATATAAGCATATTTTATACTTCATAGCCTTGAGGAATTATTTTAATCTTGGGAATTATGTAAAATAACCGGCAGGCACTGTATTGGACACCTTATTCTCTAGGGGCTTTCCCTAATCATAGGCAGAGTCTCATTTTCGCGCCTCTATTGCGCACTTGTTTTTGGGAAGCATGACATGCAGATGCATGTGTGAGGAGCTCTGATACATAGAAAAGACTTTCTGAAGGCGTCATTTGGTATCGTATTCCCCTTTGGGCTTGGTTGGGTCTCAGCAAAGCAGATACCAGGGACTGTAAAGGGGTTAAATATAAAAACGTCTCAGGTTCCGTTATTTTAAGGGTTAAAGCTTCCAAATTTGGTGTGCAATACTTTTAAGGCTTTAAGACACTGTGGTGAAATTTTGGTGAATTTTGAACAATTCCTTCATACTTTTTCACATTTGCAGTAATAAAGTGTGTTCAGTTTAAAATTTAAAGTGACAGTAACGGTTTTATTTTCAAACGTTTTTTGTACTTTGTTATCAAGTTTATGCCTGTTTAACATGTCTGAACTACCAGATAGACTGTGTTCTGTATGTGGGGAAGCCAAGGTTCCTTCTCATTTAAATAGATGTGATTTATGTGACACAAAATTTAGAGAAAATGATGCCCAAGATGATTCCTCAAGTGAGGGGAGTAAGCATGGTACTGCATCATCCCCTCCTTCGTCTACGCCAGTCTTGCCCACACAGGAGGCCCCTAGTACATCTAGTGCGCCAATACTCCTTACTATGCAACAATTAACGGCTGTAATGGATAATTCTATCAAAAACATTTTAGCCAAAATGCCCACTTATCAGCGAAAGCGCGACTGCTCTGTTTTAGAAAATACTGAAGAGCATGAGGACGCTGATGATATTGGTTCTGAAGTGCCCCTACACCAGTCTGAGGGGGCCAGGGAGGTTTTGTCTGAGGGAGAAATTTCAGATTCAGGGAAAATTTCTCAACAAGCTGAACCTGATGTGATTACATTTAAATTTAAATTGGAACATCTCCGCGCTCTGCTTAAGGAGGTGTTATCTACTCTGGATGATTGTGAGAATTTGGTCATTCCAGAGAAATTATGTAAAATGAACAAGTTCCTAGAGGTCCCGGGGCCCCCCGAAGCTTTTCCTATACCCAAGCGGGTGGCGGACATTGTAAATAAAGAATGGGAAAGGCCCGGTATACCTTTCGTCCCTCCCCCCATATTTAAGAAATTGTTTCCTATGGTCGACCCCAGAAAGGACTTATGGCAGACAGTCCCCAAGGTCGAGGGGGCGGTTTCTACTCTAAACAAACGCACCACTATACCCATAGAAGATAGTTGTGCTTTCAAAGATCCTATGGATAAAAAATTAGAGGGTTTGCTTAAACAGATGTTTGTTCAGCAAGGTTACCTTCTACAACCAATTTCATGCATTGTTCCTGTCACTACAGCAGCGTGTTTCTGGTTCGATGAACTAGAAACGGCGCTCAATAAAGATTCTTCTTATGAGGAGATTATGGACAGAATTCATGCTCTCAAATTGGCTAATTCTTTCACCCTAGACGCCACTTTGCAATTGGCTAGGTTAGCGGCGAAAAATTCTGGTTTTGCTATTGTGGCGCGCAGAGCGCTTTGGCTAAAATCTTGGTCAGCGGATGCGTCTTCCAAGAACAAATTGCTTAACATTCCTTTCAAGGGGAAAACGCTGTTTGGCCCTGACTTGAAAGAGATTATTTCCGATATCACTGGGGTCAAGGGCCACGCCCTTCCTCAGGATAGGTCTTTCAAGGCCAAAAATAAACCTAATTTTCGTCCCTTTCGCAGAAACGGACCAGCCCCAAGTGCTACGTCCTCTAAGCAAGAGGGTAATACTTCTCAAGCCAAGCCAGCCTGGAGGCCAATGCAAGGCTGGAACAAAGGTAAGCAGGCCAAGAAACCTGCCACTGCTACCAAGACAGCATGAGATGTTGGCCCCCGATCCGGGACCGGATCTGGTGGGGGGCAGACTCTCTCTCTTCGCTCAGGCTTGGGCAAGGGATGTTCTGGATCCTTGGGCGCTAGAAATAGTCTCCCAAGGTTATCTTCTGGAATTCAAGGGGCTTCCCCCAAGGGGGAGGTTCCACAGGTCTCAATTGTCTTCAGACCACATAAAAAGACAGGCATTCTTACATTGTGTAGAAGACCTGTTAAAAATGGGAGTGATTCATCCTGTTCCATTAGGAGAACTAGGGATGGGGTTCTACTCCAATCTGTTCGTAGTTCCCAAAAAAGAGGGAACATTCAGACCAATCTTAGATCTCAAGATCCTAAACAAGTTTCTCAAGGTTCCATCGTTCAAAATGGAAACCATTCGAACAATTCTTCCTTCCATCCAGGAGGGCCAATTCATGACCACGGTGGATTTAAAGGATGCATATCTACATATTCCTATCCACAAGGAACATCATCGGTTCCTAAGGTTCACATTTCTGGACAAGCATTACCAGTTTGTGGCACTCCCGTTCGGATTAGCCACTGCTCCAAGAATTTTCACAAAGGTACTAGGGTCCCTTCTAGCGGTGCTAAGACCAAGGGGCATTGCAGTAGTACCTTACTTGGACGACATACTGATTCAAGCGTCGTCCCTTCCACAAGCAAAGGCTCACACGGACATTGTCCTGGCCTTTCTCAGATCTCACGGGTGGAAAGTGAACGTAGAAAAAAGTTCTCTATATCCGTCAACAAGGGTTCCCTTCTTGGGAACAATAATAGACTCCTTAGAAATGAGGATTTTTCTGACAGAGGCCAGAAAATCAAAACTCTAAACTCTTGTCAAATACTTCATTCTGTTCCTCTTCCTTCCATAGCGCAGTGCATGGAAGTAATAGGTTTGATGGTAGCGGCAATGGACATAGTTCCTTTTGCGCGAATTCATCTAAGACCATTACAACTGTGCATGCTCAGTCAGTGGAATGGGGACTATACAGACTTGTCTCCGACGATACAAGTAGATCAGAGGACCAGAGATTCACTCAGTTGGTGGCTGTCCCTGGACAACCTGTCACAGGGGATGAGCTTCCGCAGACCAGAGTGGGTCATTGTCACGACCGACGCCAGTCTGGTGGGCTGGGGCGCGGTCTGGGGACCCCTGAAAGCGCAGGGTCTTTGGTCTCGGGAAGAATCTATTCTCCCGATAAATATTCTGGAACTGAGAGCGATATTCAATGCTCTCAATGCTTGGCCTCAGCTAGCAAAGACCAAGTTCATACGGTTTCAATCAGACAACATGACGACTGTTGCGTACATCAACCATCAGGGGGGAACAAGGAGTTCCCTGGCGATGGAAGAAGTGACCAAAATCATTCAATGGGCGGAGACTCACTCCTGCCACTTGTCTGCAATCCACATTCCAGGAGTGGAAAACTGGGAAGCGGATTTTCTGAGTCGTCAGACATTTCATCCGGGGGAGTGGGAACTCCATCCGGAAATCTTTGCCCAAATCACTCAATTGTGGGGCATTCCAGACATGGATCTGATGGCCTCTCGTCAGAACTTCAAGGTTCCTTGCTACGGGTCCAGATCCAGGGATCCCAAGGCGACTCTAGTAGATGCACTAGTAGCACCTTGGACCTTCAAACTAGCTTATGTATTCCCGCCGTTTCCTCTCATCCCCAGGCTGGTAGCCAGGATCAATCAGGAGAGGGCATCGGTGATCTTGATAGCTCCTGCGTGGCCACGCAGGACTTGGTATGCAGACCTGGTGAATATGTCATCGGCTCCACCATGGAAGCTACCTTTGAGACGAGACCTTCTTGTTCAAGGTCCGTTCGAACATCCGAATCTGGTCTCACTCCAACTGACTGCTTGGAGATTGAACGCTTGATCTTATCAAAGCGAGGATTCTCAGATTCTGTCATTGATACTCTAGTTCAGGCCAGAAAGCCTGTAACTAGAAAAATCTACCACAAAATATGGAAAAAATATATCTATTGGTGTGAATCTAAAGGATTCCCTTGGGACAAGATAAAAATTCCTAAGATTCTATCCTTTCTTCAAGAAGGTTTGGAGAAAGGATTATCTGCAAGTTCTTTGAAAGGACAGATTTCTGCCTTGTCTGTGTTACTTCACAAAAAGCTGGCAGCTGTGCCAGATGTTCAAGCCTTTGTTCAGGCTCTGGTTAGAATCAAGCCTGTTTACAAACCTTTGACTCCTCCTTGGAGTCTCAATTTAGTTCTTTCAGTTCTTCAGGGGGTTCCGTTTGAACCCTTACATTCCGTTGATATTAAGTTATTATCTTGGAAAGTTTTGTTTTTGGTTGCAATTTCTTCTGCTAGAAGAGTTTCAGAATTATCTGCTCTGCAGTGTTCTCCTCCTTATCTGATGTTCCATGCAGATAAGGTGGTTCTGCGTACTAAACCTGGTTTTCTTCCGAAAGTTGTTTCTAACAAAAACATTAACCAGGAGATAGTCGTGCCTTCTTTGTGTCCGAATCCAGTTTCAAAGAAGGAACGTTTGTTGCACAATTTGGATGTAGTTCGTGCTCTAAAATTCTATTTAGATGCTACAAAGGATTTTAGACAAACATCTTCCTTGTTTGTTGTTTATTCTGGTAAAAGGAGAGGTCAAAAAGCAACTTCTACCTCTCTCTCTTTTTGGATTAAAAGCATCATCAGATTGGCTTACGAGACTGCCGGACGGCAGCCTCCTGAAAGAATCACAGCTCATTCCACTAGGGCTGTGGCTTCCACATGGGCCTTCAAGAACGAGGCTTCTGTTGATCAGATATGTAAGGCAGCGACTTGGTCTTCACTGCACACTTTTACTAAATTTTACAAATTTGATACTTTTGCTTCTTCTGAGGCTATTTTTGGGAGAAAGGTTTTGCAAACCGTGGTGCCTTCCATCTAGGTGACCTGATTTGCTCCCTCCCTTCATCCGTGTCCTAAAGCTTTGGTATTGGTTCCCACAAGTAAGGATGACGCCGTGGACCGGACACACCTATGTTGGAGAAAACAGAATTTATGTTTACCTGATAAATTACTTTCTCCAACGGTGTGTCCGGTCCACGGCCCGCCCTGGTTTTTTAATCAGGTCTGATAATTTATTTTCTTTAACTACAGTCACCACGGTATCATATGATTTCTCCTATGCAAATATTCCTCCTTTACGTCGGTCGAATGACTGGGGAAGGCGGAGCCTAGGAGGGATCATGTGACCAGCTTTGCTGGGCTCTTTGCCATTTCCTGTTGGGGAAGAGAATATCCCACAAGTAAGGATGACGCCGTGGACCGGACACACCGTTGGAGAAAGTAATTTATCAGGTAAACATAAATTCTGTTATTTGTATAGAGGATAGAAATAGTATGTTTATCTCGTTCTTGCGATTTACAAAGATGTTCTAGTGGCGCGGTGTACCTTTCTCTTGGATGTTTCAGATATATCTGGGTGGCTGAATGAATCTGTAGGTATAAATACCATCTCAATTTCAAGGGGGATAATTTTTCTTGAAGTTGGTTAAATGTAAGTGTAGTTCCTCCCTCTATAAAATCTGCTACTCTATAGAGACCCTTATTTTCCCATTTCTGCAGTTGATCCCAGAGTTCTCTGGGTAAAATATATTTTATCGGGATGTATAAGGAATATTGTGGAATAAGATTGTATTTGGTTTTTGCTTTCTTCCAGGTAGTTATTGTGGTGTTTGTAGTATAGGGTCTATATGATTCTTGTTTGGATTGTGCTTTCTCAGGATCCCAAATAATGGTATCCGTTTCCCCCCAACCACCCAGCGTTGTTTCTAGAGTAGGCCAGATAATTTCTTTATTTCTTTTTAGTAATAGACTATCTTGTGCTAATCTGGCGGCGTGGTAATATTCCATTAAATTGGGGACCCCAATACCTCCCAGCGTCCTGTGTCTAGTCAGGATAGATTTAGCAATCCTGTTCGTTTTGTCTCCCCTTATATAGATTAGTATCTCTTTTTGCAATGAGTCTATATCTGTTTTGACAATTTGGATAGGGAGTGTTCTAAAGAGATACAAGATCCTTGGCAAGATTGTCATCTTAACCGCGGCCACTCTGCCTAGCCATGAAAATCTATAGGTTTTCCACTTTGATAAATCTTTTTTAATTTGTTTGAACAATGGGATATAATTTACTTTGTATAGATGTGAAGGACAGGAAGGAAGGTGAACTCCAAGGTATTTTAATGAATGTTTCATCCATTTAAAGTTGAAATTAGTTTCTAATAGCGTCTGAGTCATTTGTGGTAGTGCAATGGGTAGGGCTTCACATTTTTCTGTGTTTATTTTGAATCCCGATATGGTAGAGAAGGTTGCTAGTGTTTGGTAAAGGTTGGGTAATGATACTAAGGGGTTAGTTACAGTCATTAAAATATCGTCCGCAAACAAAGCCAATTTATGTTCCACTTTAGCTAACTTAACTCCCGAGATGTCTACTTGAGAGCGGATTTTGGCGGCCAGCGGTTCAATGCAAAGGGCGAAAATAACATTCACTTTAAAGGGATAGTAAACCCCAACATTTTCTTTTATGATTCAGTGTGAACATACAATTTTAAACAACTTTACTTCTAATATCAAATTTGCTTCATTCTCTTGTTATCCATTGCAGAAAGGACAGCATTGTACTACTGGCAGCTAGCTGAACACATCTAGCTATCCAATCACAAGAGACACATAGAAACATAGATTTTGACGGCAGATAAGAGCCATAGGCCCAGCAAGTCTGCCCGACCTTACCTAATAGTATAAACGTATCTAGTTCGTAGGATAGCCTTATGCTTGTCCCATGCATTTTTAAAGTCCCCCACAGTGTTTATTGCTACTACCTCTTGAGGAAGTTTATTCCATAAATCAATCACTATTTCTGTAAAGAAGTGCTTCCTGAAATTACCCCTGAATCTTCTACCCTTTAGCTTGAGCTCATGACCCCTTGTTCTTGAATTTTCCATTTTATGTAAAATACCCACAGCCTCAGTTTTACTAAACCCTTTAATGTACTTGAAAGTTGCTATCATATCACCTCTTTCCCTTCTCTCCTCTAAGCTATACATATTTAGGTCATTGAGCCTATCCTGGTAAGTTTTATTTTTTAGACCATGTACCATTTTGGTAGCCCTCCTTTGCACAGATTCAAGTTTGTTAATATCCTTCTGAAGATATGGCCTCCAGAACTGCACACAATACTCAAGATGAGGCCTAACTAATGATCTATAAAGTGGCATAAGAACCTTACTATTTCTGCTGCAAATACCTCTACCAATACATCCAAGCATTCTGCTAGCCTTACTCGCTGCATTACTACATTGTTTACTAAGTTTTAAATCATCTGAAATAATAATTCCCAAGTCCTGTTGCTCATCTGTAACAGTCAGTAAAGTGTCATTGAGTCTGTAATTAACATTTTGGATTTTTCTTCCCTAAATGCATTGTTTTACACTTTGCTGTGTTAAACTTTAGATCCCAGTCGTTTGTCCAATCCTCCAATTGTTGTATATCACTTCTCATTTTGTCTATCCCCCCTGGAACATCCAGGGGGGGTATGTGTTTAGGCACCAATTAGCAGTAGCTCCCACTAGTGTATGATATGTGCGTATTCATTTTTAACAAGGAATACTAAGAGAACGAAGCACATTTGAAAATAGAAGTGAATTTAACAGTGTCTTAAAATGACATGCTCTATCTGAATCATGCAAGTTTAATTTTGACTTTCCTATCCCTTTAAGTTAGCATACGTTTGATACATTTTTCTAGAAGTACACAAAAAAATGTATATGAAATATTAGCATTTACACATGGTCAACATTTTGTAAAGTTAAAAGCGGTTTTCATTTAAATTTAAAGTAATACTGCAATATTATCTTTAATTCCCACTAATCCTCACTGTCTGATGAGAACTGCCTTTGCTTTACTGGTGGAAAGGGACACACCTCTGCAAGTGTAATATGAAAACTGCTTTATTCAGAAAAATGTTGATTAGTGTCCCTTTTAAGTATTCTTTAGCTTGGTATGTAACAGGGTGGATTTGATTTAAATCACTAGTCAGTAAGACTGAATTTAAATAATGATTTACATTTTCACAATAACTTTTCAGATTATTTTTCCAGTAATATCAGACCATTACTGATTTCGTTATTTTTAATTAGATATGCATAGATAGATCATTGAAATGAATGAGTGAAATTATTGGGAGTTTAATTTTCTCCAGATTAATACTTTAATCATTCATATTTGCTCTCAACTTTTAAGATGTACTTTATTGGAAGGAGAAAAATGAATGATTTCCTTAATAAGAATTTAAATAGTTGTATTTAAATAAAGAAAAATAATTATTACCTTCATAAATATAATTATGTAAATTATTATTATTAACTAAAATAACAACCTATTAAATTTCCTCCTTAATATAAGGAGAGTCGACGGCATCATTCCTTACTGTTGGGAAATACTGAACCTGGCCACCAAGAGGAGGCAAAGACACCCCGGCCAAAGGCTTAAAGGGACAGTTTACTCAAAACATTTCTTCCCTTTAATTCATTCCCAATGATCCACTTTACCTGCTGGAGTGTATTAAATTGTTTACAAGTATTTCCATTAACCTTATATTGGCATTAGTTTATTTAGCCTGTGGTATCCCCATCCATCCTAAAAGTTTTTGGCCTCAAGGCCAAGCTGTGTTAACACATCCAGTAGAAGAAATTACACTCCCAGTGGGTTATAGAAGAGATAAGGTAAGTGTTAATTTCTTTCATGTAAGTGACAAGAGTCCACAAGCTAGTAACGTATGGGATATACATTCCTACCAGGAGGGGGCAAAGTTTCCCAAACCTCAAAATGCCTATAAATACACCTCCCACAACACACATACCTCAGTTTTACAAATGTTGCCTCCTATGGAGGTGGTGAAGTAAGTTGTGCTTGGTTTCTTCTGTGATAGGTGCTTCTAAGCATCCTGAAGCCCAATTCCTCTGAGTACAGTGTTTGTCAGAGGGATGTGAAGGGAGTATTGCCCATTGATTTTAAAGTTTCACCCATGGGAAATCTATTCAAAGGCTCTCTGTAATCGGTTGCAGGGATTCATCCCCTGCCTCCCTTTTCAGATTGATGTTATACTGCTATACCATTACCTCTGCTGATATTTTTCAGTACTGGTTTGGCTGTCTGCTATATGTGGATGGTTGTCTTCTGGTAAGTATGTATACTTTTTTAAGACACTCTCAGCTATGTTTGGTGCTTTATATCATATTGTAAAGTTTTAAATATATGTGTTTGCTTATATTTGCCATGAGTCAGGTCTATGTATATTTCCCTTTTCTGCAGACTATCAGTTTCAGTATGGATTTCTTTTTTAAGATACGATGAGTCCATGGATCATCTTAATTACTAATGGGATATTCACCTCCTGGTCAGCAGGAGGAGGCAAAGAGCACCACAGCAGAGCTGTTAAATAGCTCCTCCCTTCCCTCCCACTTCAGTCATCCTCTTTGCCTACGCTAGTGATAGGAAGAGGTAAAGTGAGGTGTTAGATTAGATTCTTCAATCAAGAGTTTATTATTTTTAAAATAGTGCCAGAGAGTGCTGCTTTGTTCTAGGGTGTAGCCGTGGTCCATATCAGTCTCTTCAGTAGAGCTTTTGGTGGCTTTAGAGCAATGGGAACTTGTGGACATAATTCTCACTGCGCCTCCCATATTCTGATGCTGCCCTTACACTGAAAACCTGAGGGATATTTACTCTGGACTTTCGTTTACTTGCAGGTCCATGGGAGGGAGAGGACCTCCTAAACCTGGGAACTGCCAGGCAGAAGATGAGGTAAGTGCTGACTTTATTTCTGGGGGTATAAGTGACAACTCAGAAAAAGTTTGGGCACTTTAATTTTTTACAGACCTCATTGTGAAGGAGATAGATGTCCTAGTGTATTAAGGGACACAAACAGCGCAGCTTGGATGCAGGCACTGGGGCTATATGCAATAAGTGTCTCCCTAGCACAATGGTTAGCAATACTGCCTAGGATGCTGGGGACCTGGGTTTGATACCTAACAGATATACACTCGGTTATTGAGGATATATTTAAGTTTTGATGCAGGCACTAGGGCTAAATTGTATCAGGTGACATCTTTTCTCCCCGCGGTTTCATGTCTAATATAACAGACTGGGAGATTACATATTTCTCCAACATAGGTGTGTCCGGTCCACGGCGTCATCCTTACTTGTGGGATATTCTCCTCCCCAACAGGAAATGGCAAAGAGCCCAGCAAAGCTGGTCACATGATCCCTCCTAGGCTCCGCCTTCCTCAGTCATTCTCTTTGCCGTTGTACAGGCAACATCTCCACGGAGATGGCTTAGAGTTTTTTAGTGTTTAACTGTAGTTTCTCCAACATAGGTGTGTCCGGTCCACGGCGTCATCCTTACTTGTGGGATATTCTCTTCCCCAACAGGAAATGGCAAAGAGCCCAGCAAAGCTGGTCACATGATCCCTCCTAGGCTCCGCCTACCCCAGTCATTCTCTTTGCCGTTGTACAGGCAACATCTCCACGGAGATGGCTTAGAGTTTTTTAGTGTTTAACTGTAGTTTTTATTATTCAATCAAGAGTTTGTTATTTTAAAATAGTGCTGGTATGTACTATTTACTCTGAAACAGAAAAGAGATGAAGATTTCTGTTTGTAAGAGGAAAATGATTTTAGCAACCGTTACTAAAATCGATGGCTGTTCCACACAGGACTGTTGAGAGGAATTAACTTCAGTTGAGGGAACAGTGAGCAGAATTTTACTGCTTGAGGTATGACACATTCTAACAAGACGATGTAATGCTGGAAGCTGTCATTTTCCCTATGGGATCCGGTAAGCCATTTTTTTTTTTACAGACAATAAATAAGGGCTTCACAAGGGCTTTTTAAGACTGTAGACATTTCTCCAACATAGGTGTGTCCGGTCCACGGCGTCATCCTTACTTGTGGGATATTCTCTTCCCCAACAGGAAATGGCAAAGAGCCCAGCAAAGCTGGTCACATGATCCCTCCTAGGCTCCGCCTACCCCAGTCATTCTCTTTGCCGTTGTACAGGCAACATCTCCACGGAGATGGCTTAGAGTTTTTTAGTGTTTAACTGTAGTTTTTATTATTCAATCAAGAGTTTGTTATTTTGAAATAGTGCTGGTATGTACTATTTACTCAGAAACAGAAAAGAGATGAAGATTTCTGTTTGTATGAGGAAAATGATTTTAGCAACCGTCACTAAAATCCATGGCTGTTCCACACAGGACTGTTGAGAGCAATTAACTTCAGTTGGGGGAACAGTGTGCAGTCTCTTGCTGCTTGAGGTATGACACATTCTAACAAGACGATGTAATGCTGGAAGCTGTCATTTTCCCTATGGGATCCGGTAAGCCATGTTTATTACGATCGTAAATAAGGGCTTCACAAGGGCTTATTAAGACTGTAGACTTTTTTTGGGCTAAATCGATTCATTATTAACACATATTTAGCCTTGAGGAATCATTTTATCTGGGTATTTTGATATATTGATATCGGCAGGCACTGTATTAGACACCTTATTCTTTAGGGGCTTTCCCAAAGCATAAGCAGAGCCTCATTTTCGCGCCGGTGTTGCGCACTTGTTTTTGAGAGGCATGGCATGCAGTCGCATGTGAGAGGAGCTCTGATACTTAGAAAAGACTTTCTGAAGGCGTCATTTGGTATCGTATTCCCCTTTGGGCTTGGTTGGGTCTCAGCAAAGCAGATACCAGGGACTGTAAAGGGGTTAAAAGTTATTTTATGGGTTAAAGCTTCCAAATTTGGTGTGCAATACTTTTAAGGCTTTAAGACACTGTGGTGAAAATTTGGTGAATTTTGAACAATTCCTTCATGTTTTTTCGCAATTGCAGTAATAAAGTGTGTTCAGTTTAAAATTTAAAGTGACAGTAACGGTTTTATTTTAAAACGTTTTTTGTACTTTGTTATCAAGTTTATGCCTGTTTAACATGTCTGAACTACCAGATAGACTGTGTTCTGAATGTGGGGAAGCCAGAATTCCTATTCATTTAAATAAATGTGATTTATGTGATAATGACAATGATGCCCAAGATGATTCCTCAAGTGAGGGGAGTAAGCATGGTACTGCATCATTCCCTCCTTCGTCTACACGAGTCTTGCCCACTCAGGAGGCCCCTAGTACATCTAGCGCGCCAATACTCCTTACTATGCAACAATTAACGGCTGTAATGGATAATTCTGTCAAAAACATTTTAGCCAAAATGAACACTTATCAGCGTAAGCGCGGCTGCTCTGTTTTAGATACTGAAGAGCATGACGACGCTGATAATATTTCTGAAGGGCCCCTAACCCAGTCTGATGGGGCCAGGGAGGTTTTGTCTGAGGGAGAAATTACTGATTCAGGGAACATTTCTCAACAGGCTGAACCTGATGTGATTGCATTTAAATTTAAGTTGGAACATCTCCGCATTCTGCTTAAGGAGGTATTATCCACTCTGGATGATTGTGACAAGTTGGTCATCCCAGAGAAACTATGTAAAATGGACAAGTTCCTAGAGGTGCCGGGGCTCCCAGAAGCTTTTCCTATACCCAAGCGGGTGGCGGACATTGTTAATAAAGAATGGGAAAGGCCCGGTATTCCTTTCGTCCCTCCCCCCATATTTAAAAAATTGTTTCCTATGGTCGACCCCAGAAAGGACTTATGGCAGACAGTCCCCAAGGTCGAGGGAGCGGTTTCCACTTTAAACAAACGCACCACTATACCCATAGAGGATAGTTGTGCTTTCAAAGATCCTATGGATAAAAAATTAGAAGGTTTGCTTAAAAAGATGTTTGTTCAGCAAGGTTACCTTCTACAACCTATTTCATGCATTGTCCCTGTCGCTACAGCCGCATGTTTCTGGTTTGATGATCTGATAAAGGCGGTCGATAGTGATTCTCCTCCTTTGGAGGAGATTATGGACAGAATCAATGCTCTCAAATTGGCTAATTCTTTCACCCTAGACGCCACTTTGCAATTGGCTAGGTTAGCGGCTAAGAATTCTGGGTTTGCTATTGTGGCGCGCAGAGCGCTTTGGTTGAAATCTTGGTCGGCTGATGCGTCTTCCAAGAACAAGCTACTTAACATCCCTTTCAAGGGGAAAACGCTGTTTGGCCCTGACTTGAAAGAGATTATCTCTGATATTACTGGGGGTAAGGGCCACGCCCTTCCTCAGGATCGGCCTTTCAAGGCCAAAAATAAACCTAATTTTCGTCCCTTTCGTAGAAACGGACCAGCCCAAGGTGCTACGTCCTCTAAGCAAGAGGGTAATACTTCTCAAGCCAAGCCAGCTTGGAGACCAATGCAAGGCTGGAACAAGGGAAAGCAGGCCAAGAAACCTGCCTCTGCTACCAAGACAGCATGAAATGTTGGCCCCCGATCCGGGACCGGATCTGGTGGGGGGCAGACTCTCTCTCTTCGCTCAGGCTTGGGCAAGAGATGTTCTGGATCCTTGGGCGCTAGAAATAGTCTCCCAAGGTTATCTTCTGGAATTCAAGGGACTTCCCCCAAGGGGGAGGTTCCACAGGTCTCAGTTGTCTTCAGACCACATAAAAAGACAGGCATTCTTACATTGTGTAGAAGACCTGTTAAAAACGGGAGTGATTCATCCTGTTCCATTAAGAGAACAAGGGATGGGGTTCTACTCCAATCTGTTCATAGTTCCCAAAAAAGAGGGAACGTTCAGACCAATCTTAGATCTCAAGATCTTAAACAAGTTTCTCAAGGTTCCATCGTTCAAGATGGAAACCATTCGAACTATTCTTCCTTCAATCCAGGAAGGTCAATTCATGACCACGGTGGATTTAAAGGATGCGTATCTACATATTCCTATCCACAAGGAACATCATCGGTTCCTAAGGTTCGCATTCCTGGACAAACATTACCAGTTCGTGGCGCTTCCTTTCGGATTAGCCACTGCTCCAAGGATTTTCACAAAGGTACTAGGGTCCCTTCTAGCTGTGCTAAGACCAAGGGGCATTGCTGTAGTACCTTACTTGGACGACATTCTGATTCAAGCGTCGTCCCTTCCTCAAGCAAAGGCTCACACGGACATTGTCCTGGCCTTTCTCAGATCTCACGGATGGAAAGTGAACGTGGAAAAGAGTTCTCTATCCCCGTCAACAAGGGTTCCCTTCTTGGGAACAATAATAGACTCCTTAGAAATGAGGATTTTTCTGACAGAGGCCAGAAAAACAAAACTTCTAGACTCTTGTCGGATACTTCATTCCGTTCCTCTTCCTTCCATAGCTCAGTGCATGGAAGTGATCGGGTTGATGGTAGCGGCAATGGACATAGTTCCTTTTGCGCGCATTCATCTAAGACCATTACAACTGTGCATGCTCAGTCAGTGGAATGGGGACTATACAGACTTGTCTCCGAAGATACAAGTAAATCAGAGGACCAGAGACTCACTCCGTTGGTGGCTGTCCCTGGACAACCTGTCACAAGGGATGACATTCCGCAGACCAGAGTGGGTCATTGTCACGACCGACGCCAGTCTGATGGGCTGGGGCGCGGTCTGGGGATCCCTGAAAGCTCAGGGTCTTTGGTCTCGGGAAGAATCTCTTCTACCGATAAATATTCTGGAACTGAGAGCGATATTCAACGCTCTCAAGGCTTGGCCTCAGCTAGCGAGGGCCAAGTTCATACGGTTTCAATCAGACAACATGACAACTGTTGCGTACATCAACCATCAGGGGGGAACAAGGAGTTCCCTAGCGATGGAAGAAGTGACCAAAATCATTCTATGGGCGGAGTCTCACTCCTGCCACCTGTCTGCTATCCACATCCCAGGAGTGGAAAATTGGGAAGCGGATTTTCTGAGTCGTCAGACATTGCATCCGGGGGAGTGGGAACTCCATCCGGAAATCTTTGCCCAAGTCACTCAGCTGTGGGGCATTCCAGACATGGATCTGATGGCCTCTCGTCAGAACTTCAAGGTTCCTTGCTACGGGTCCAGATCCAGGGATCCCAAGGCGGCTCTAGTGGATGCACTAGTAGCACCTTGGACCTTCAAACTAGCTTATGTGTTCCCGCCGTTTCCTCTCATCCCCAGGCTGGTAGCCAGGATCAATCAGGAGAGGGCGTCGGTGATCTTGATAGCTCCTGCGTGGCCACGCAGGACTTGGTATGCAGATCTGGTGAATGTCATCGGCTCCACCTTGGAAGCTACCTTTGAGACGAGACCTTCTTGTTCAGGGTCCGTTCGAACATCCGAATCTGGTTTCACTCCAGCTGACTGCTTGGAGATTGAACGCTTGATTTTATCGAAGCGAGGGTTCTCAGATTCTGTTATCGATACTCTTGTTCAGGCCAGAAAGCCTGTAACTAGAAAGATTTACCACAAAATTTGGAAAAAATATATCTGTTGGTGTGAATCTAAAGGATTCCCTTGGGACAAGGTTAAGATTCCTAGGATCCTATCCTTCCTTCAAGAAGGATTGGAAAAAGGTTTATCTGCAAGTTCCCTGAAGGGACAGATTTCTGCCTTGTCGGTGTTACTTCACAAAAAACTGGCTGCTGTGCCAGATGTTCAAGCTTTTGTTCAGGCTCTGGTTAGAATTAAGCCTGTTTACAAACCTTTGACTCCTCCTTGGAGTCTCAATTTAGTTCTTTCAGTTCTTCAGGGGGTTCCGTTTGAACCCTTGCATTCCGTTGATATTAAGTTATTATCTTGGAAAGTTTTGTTTTTAGTTGCAATTTCTTCTGCCAGAAGAGTTTCAGAATTATCTGCTCTGCAGTGTTCTCCTCCTTATCTGGTGTTCCATGCAGATAAGGTGGTTTTACGTACTAAACCTGGTTTTCTTCCAAAAGTTGTTTCTAACAAAAACATTAACCAGGAGATTATCGTACCTTCTCTGTGTCCGAAACCAGTTTCAAAGAAGGAACGTTTGTTGCACAATTTGGATGTTGTTCGCGCTCTAAAATTCTATTTAGATGCTACAAAGGATTTTAGACAAACATCTTCCTTGTTTGTTGTTTATTCCGGTAAAAGGAGAGGTCAAAAAGCAACTTCTACCTCTCTCTCTTTTTGGATTAAAAGCATCATCAGATTGGCTTACGAGACTGCCGGACGGCAGCCTCCCGAAAGAATCACAGCTCATTCCACTAGGGCTGTGGCTTCCACATGGGCCTTCAAGAACGAGGCTTCTGTTGATCAGATATGTAGGGCAGCGACTTGGTCTTCACTGCACACTTTTACCAAATTTTACAAGTTTGATACTTTTGCTTCTTCTGAGGCTATTTTTGGGAGAAAGGTTTTGCAAGCCGTGGTGCCTTCCATTTAGGTGACCTGATTTGCTCCCTCCCTTCATCCGTGTCCTAAAGCTTTGGTATTGGTTCCCACAAGTAAGGATGACGCCGTGGACCGGACACACCTATGTTGGAGAAAACAGAATTTATGTTTACCTGATAAATTACTTTCTCCAACGGTGTGTCCGGTCCACGGCCCGCCCTGGTTTTTTTAATCAGGTCTGATAATTTATTTTCTTTAACTACAGTCACCACGGTACCATATGGTTTCTCCTATGCAAATATTCCTCCTTAACGTCGGTCGAATGACTGGGGTAGGCGGAGCCTAGGAGGGATCATGTGACCAGCTTTGCTGGGCTCTTTGCCATTTCCTGTTGGGGAAGAGAATATCCCACAAGTAAGGATGACGCCGTGGACCGGACATACCGTTGGAGAAAGTAATTTATCAGGTAAACATAAATTCTGTTTTTCTGGGCTAAATCGATTCATATATAAACATATTTAGCCTTGAGGAATCATTTTAATCTGGGTATTTTGTAAAATAATATCGGCAGGCACTGTTTTGGACACCTTATTCTCTAGGGGCTTTCCCTAATCATAGGCAGAGTCTCATTTTCGCGCCGGTATTGCGCACTTGTTTTTGAGAAGCATGACATGCAGTCGCATGTGTGAGGAGCTCTGATACATAGAAAAGACTTTCTGAAGGCGTCATTTGGTATCGTATTCCCCTTTGGGCTTGGTTGGGTCTCAGCAAAGCAGATACCAGGGACTGTAAAGGGGTTAAAGATAAAAACGGCTCCTGTTCCGTTATTTTAAGGGTTAAAGCTTCCAAATTTGGTGTGCAATACTTTTAAGGCTTTAAGACACTGTGGTGAAATTTTGGTGAATTTTATTTAAATTCTTTTTATTGAGTAGAGACTGTAAATAAACAACATCAATGACATGGCATAGAAAAAAACATTGAAACTTATAGAAATCTTACAGATAATGCATAAAAATACAGACTCTGAATTTTCTTAAGGAGGGGGGAGAGAAAAAGAAAAAGAAAAAAAAAAAAAAAAAAAAGAAAAAAAAAAATGAAAAAAAAAAGAAAAAAAAATGGGTAAGTGTATTATTAACAGGGTATAATTGAAAAATTTCAATTAACAACAATTTACGTTCACACGTGTGTCCAGTCTCAGAGGGTGAGTTAAATTATTTGTAGCTGTGGGTGTTATCTTCCAGAATTTAATATATTTCAGCCAAACTATATCCTCGTTTTGCCGGTATTTTTGTTGCTGTGCTAAAGGGAATGTGTATTTTTAATATATTCATACCATATTGCTTGAAGCATTATGAAGCTTTCCGTATTTCCCTTTTTATATAGAGAGTATTCCTCTAGTTCTAACAACTCAGTGACTTTGTCCCTCCACTTTGCTATTGTAGGCACCTCTTTTTGTTTCCAGGATTTTGCTATCAGCATTTTGACACTGTTGGTAAATATGCGAAATAAGGGCAAGAGATGTTTGGAGGGTAATTTGAAAGATTTGTTCAAGAGCCAGATCAGAGGATCTGGTGGGATAGTTATTTTTAGAATTTGCTCTATCTCATGAATAATTTCGTACCAGTAATGGTTTAAGCGCGAACACCACCACCACATGTGTCCCATACCGCTCCCTACATGTCCGCATCTCCAACATCTATTGCTTACTTTGGGGTATGAACGGTGAAGTCGTCTAGGGGTTAGATACCAGCAATGCAAAATTTTGTAATTCGTTTCTATGATAGAGGCTGAAGTAGAGGATTTTTTTGTATTTGTAAATATGTTGGTCGCAGTCTGCGGGAGAATAATTGTGCCTAATTCTCGTTCCCACATCTCTACTGAGTGTGGAAGATTGCCTGGGGGTGGTTGAGTGATAAGTTTATATAAGATGGAGAGGGTGTGTTTAATTGGGGAGCTCATAAGGAATAATTTCTCCAGATTAGTTGGTGGACGAACCATGTTGCTTTTATGTTTATGGGTATTTATGTAATTATGCAATCTTCTATAGGAATACCAATTTTTCGCCCAGTCAAAGCCTTTGTCAATTAATTGTTCTTGTGGGCATATTGTTTCATTGTTGGTTACTTGGTAGATATTAAGGTCTCGGGGTGTCGGATTCATGGTGTCTGAATGAAGTAGTGTTGAGATTGAGAATTCAGTGTTGTGTAGGAGTGAGGTCAATGGCCCCGGACTGGAAGATAGGTATGGGTAGTGCAGTGAGGTTGAAGTCCATTGGGATACAGTTTCTTTTGTGATTGGGTTGGTTATCAGTCTGGTTTTTTCAGTAAAATCGGGTCTCCAACATAAGTTATTCAGTGGTATGTCTGGGCCTAAGTATTGTTCAAGTCTCACCCACCTCCGCTGAGTCTCACCTACCCTCCAGTCCAGAATCCTCTGTAGGAATATGGAGCTTCTGTAAGCCTCCAGGTTGGGCATCCCTAAACCCCCATGAGTTCGTGGCAAAAGCATAGTGGTCTTATTTATTCTAGGTATTTTCCTTTGCCACACGTATGAGCTAAATAAATTGTGTATCTGGGAGAGGTATCTAGTAGGCAACATGATTGGGATCGCTTCCATTATATAGAGGAGTCTAGGGAAGATATTCATCTTTAGCGTGTTAATGCGTCCCCACCAGGTTAGTTTTTTTGATCCCCAGGAAGACAGGTCTCTCATTATTAGTGATTTGATTGGAAGGTAATTTACCTGGAATATCTTATCAAAGTCGTCGGGTAGATATACCCCTAAATATTTCATCGACCCTTTGCACCATTTATAAGGGCAGTTGTTTTTGATTGAGTTAATTGAACTATCTTGTAAGTTGAAACTTAGTATTTCAGATTTGTTCTGGTTTATCAAGAAGTTCGTTAGGTTCTGAAAAATAGAGAATTCCTTCATTAACTGGGGTATAGATTTTTCTGGATTGGTGAGGGTGAGAAGGATGTCATCAGCATATAGAGATAGTTTAAAAGTTTCCTGACCAATTGTAATTCCGGTTATTTCATGGTTGTTTCTAATTTTCGTGGCTAATGTTTCTATGAAAAGCGCAAAAAGTAAGGGAGACAGTGGGCAGCCCTGACGTGTACCGTTCTTTATCTCTATGGGGTTTGATAACGTGCCATTAACTGCAATGCGGGCACCGGGTGATGTGTACAGTGCTAATATACGCTTTATTGTGGTAGGGCTAAGGCCGAATGTCTCTAGGGAGGCTTTCAAGAATGACCAATTGACCCGGTCGAAGGCCTTTTCAGCATCTGTTGATACTATTACTGAAGGGATTTTAGAAGTGGTAATGTGCCAAATTAAGTGAATGTTTCGGACTGTGTTATCTTTTGCCTCTCGGCCGGGTACAAAGCCCACCTGATCATTATGTATAAGAGTGGGGAGGAATTTATTTAATCGGTTTGCAATTATTTTCGCGAAGATCTTAATATCTGTGTTGATGAGTGAGATTGGGCGGTAGTTTGTTATTTGGTCAGATGGTTTGTTGGGTTTCAGAAGTACTGAAATGTGAGCTTGGAGTGAGGTCGGGGAGAACCCTTCATTTTGGTCTATGCTTTGATAATATCTCAGTAAGAAGGGGGAAAGGATTTCTTTAAATTGCTTATAGTATGAGTTACCGAAACCATCTGGGCCTGGGGCCTTCCCTGAGGGGAGAGATGAGATAGCGTCAAGAAGCTCTTCGTCAGAGAATGGTAAGTCTAATTCATCGCTCTGGTCTTTGGTAAGTTTGGGCAACGCTAAGGAGGAGAGATAGTTTGATATTTCTTCAGGGTTAGGGTCAGTAGTGTTATTTCTGATATTGTATAGTTTATCATAGTATTCTTTGAATGCTTGTGTGATATCAGCAGTAGTAGAGTGTAAGGTACCGTTATTACCACGGACCTTCATTACATAATGTCTGTTTGTTTTATGTTTTAGCTGGCGCGCAAGCAATCTCCCCTGTTTATTGGCACCTTCATAGTACATCTTTCTGAGGAAAAGGGCCTTTCTTTTAGCCTCTTCGCCCAAGAAAAGCGTAAGCTGGCTTCTTTTATGTGTAATGCTATCTAGTAGTGAGGTACTAGTTGGATGTTTTTTATGGATATCTTGTAGTTTCGCAATGTCCTCTAAGAGGGAGTTAAGATAATTGTTCTGTTGTTTGTGTTTGGCGGCTTTTAGAGCGATGAGTTCACCTCTGAGTACGCATTTGTGTGCATTCCAAATGTGTTGGATGTCTATGTCTGGGGTATCATTTCTTTGGAAGTAGTCGGTTAGTGATTTCTGAACCTGGACAAAAATCAGGGGATCCCTAAGGAGAGAGTCGTCAAATCTCCAGCCAGCGTTACAGGGCCTAGAGGTAGGCCATTTAAGTCGGCAACTGATTTTGGAGTGATCTGACCAGGTGATACTATGAATGTCAGTGGAAATTATATGTGATAAGCTGGTAACGTCTAGGAAGAAGTAGTCGATTCTTGTGTACAGGTGGTGCGGGTGTGAGTAGAACGTGTAATCTTTTGAGTCCGGGTGCTGGAGACGCCAAGTATCGTGCAATGTTAACTGTGAGAGGGATAGTTTAACTTGTTTTAACGTCTTATTGGGCACCGAAGACGTACCTGTGGAGCAGTCAAGGGTTGGGTCGAGTGCGAGATTGAAATCTCCTCCCAGTACTATACTGCCCTTGGATACTTCTAGGATCTTTTTGTTGAGGTGGAGAAAAAAGGGGGCTGGGTCTACATTAGGGGCATAAATATTTACTAGCGTTATAAGTTTGTGAAATAAGGAGCCAACTACAATAATGTATCTTCCTTCTTTATCTTTATGTATTGAATGTGCATGGAAGGGTACTTTTTTATTTATTAGGATCCCCACGCCATTATGTTTAGTGGTATTAGATGAAATATAAACCTCCCCAAATTTTTTAAGGCTCACTTTGGGTTCCGAACCTCGTTTAAAGTGGGTTTCCTGTATGAATAGGATATCTGTCTTTACCCTCTTGTAGTCCCTTAGAGCTAAAGAGCGTTTATTCGGGCTGTTAAGGCCTTTTACGTTATGGGAGATAAAATTAATTGTCGTCAGTGTGTTATCCATTTTGTTGTGTTGGAGAGGACTATAGCAGCGTACAATTTAACATAATAACACCTCAGTTCTGAGACTGGACCAGTACAGTAACAAAAACATATATCAATAACACGTGTAAGAATTTTTTTTGAACATGAACAAATAAAATAATTTTTAAACAAAACAAGTACTTGAAGTGTATGAGGCATGCTTCGATACACCTAACAGTAAGGGGGAGAGACGTCATTCAGCATACTCTCAACTTAGCTGTATATTATTTACATTGGGAGGCAGACAGCATTTTTATAAATTTCTAAACAATCCTATTGGTGATCATCATTTTATCTGATGAGTCAGGCTATCGGGGTACTATGCAATATTTTAAGAGTGAGATAGTGTGAGGGGCTGGAAGGGAATTTTGTTTCATCAGGATCTCTTTGGGCATATTATCCAGTAATGTATACCTGGATCCTTGGGGGCGGTAGTGATAGGGTCCTTTCGGTATGACCAAAAAATTGGTAGATACAGTTGCTATCAGATTTAAGTTTTAAATTATGTGTATGCGTTGTCTACACCTCCCTTTATTGGCAGGGAACTAGACTCATTTTTAAACTTATACCTGTTATTATTTTGCATAGTTAAACAATTCTAACAAACATAGTTATTTGCAACACATATATTACATAACTTTAGACAACATATTACCACACTGCTTTCTGCCTGTCCAATTTCTGCAAACAAGGTTGACTGTTGGTAGAATATGCAGGCGGCAACTGGGTAATGTAGGTAATTGGGAATGTCCTAGTAATTAGGCGAGAAGTCTTAATGTGGCCCCCACTCTGATCAGGTATGAAGTGTCATTAAAGGTTTGCCCATTGAGTAGCAAGCAAGTTTATTATCTCATGTAGGAGGTAGTCTGTCCTCAGGATGCTGGGGGTTTGTCTTCCTTCTCTTCGGTTGAACTCTTTGCCAATGAGGACGTTGTTCCCTTGGATGCATAGTGCCAGGATCCGTAGGTTGGGAGGGGATGTTGATAACTGCCTCTGCTGGCGGATTAAAGTTCATGTTAAGAGTCCTTGAAATATGGTCTAGATCATTGTAGTCCTTATATATTATCTGGGATCCTTCATGGTGTATGATCAAGCTAAAGGGGAAGCCCCATCGGTATTTTATATGGTGTTCCTGGAGTTTGCTTGTGATATATTTAATTTCTTTGCGTCTCTGGATTGTATAAGGGCTGAGATCTTGGTAAATTTGTAGTGAGTGGCCTTCATATGTGATAGATTGTTGTGTTCTTGCTGCTTGCCAAATATTATCTTTCGCTGTAAAGCGTAGGAATCTTATAATGACATCCCGTGGGGGAAGTGGAGGTTTGGGTGGAGGGCGCAGCGCCCTGTGTGCCCTGTCAATGTCTTCATTTAGTATTGGTGGTGAGTTTGGCGTTAGGTATTGGAACAGACCTTTAAGGAATCTTTTTAACTGGTCCTGTGGGATTGATTCAGGAACTCCGCGTACCCGCAGGTTGTTCCTGCGTCCGCGGTTGTCCAGGTCTTCCACTCTGTCTTGCAATGATTGGACCATTGAGTCTTGTATGGAAAGCTGTTGTGTGTTAGAACTGACAAGGTTGCTCAAGGTTTCCTGTTCCTCCTCTAAAAATTCGATTCTACCTCCCATCTCATTTAAGTCCTTTTTTAGGTCTCTGAGCTCATCTTTTATAAAGGATTTTAAAGATTCCAGGTCCGATTTTGATGGCAGTGTCGCTAGTTTAATTTGTATGGCCTGCAATGGATCTTGTTGGTCGTGGGTTAACTCCACGGGGTTAGGCGCACCCTTCATTTCCTGGGGCTCTGGTGGTATAGCAGGTGATAGGTCAGTTGCATGAAAAAAGGAAGAGACTGAAGGGATTTGGTGTTGTGGTTTCGTGGATTTTTCTGCTGCTTTTTGTCCCTTCTTTGAAGTCATATTTAGATCCAAAGTTATATTATAAAGGGGGACTGAGTTATGGCTGAGTGTAAGATAAAGTTTTGTGCAGGTTATCGATTATATGTCTGATATTTAATGTCCTTCCTTTGTGTCCCCTGCCTCTTTCTCCTTTAGTTTTTACCCCCTGCCGGATACTAGGTTTTTTTTTTTTTTTTATTGGTTATGGGCCTTATCTGACCCCCTTAAACTGAGGAGCTGCGGTTAGGACCCTGGCATGTATTCTGTGCCTTTAAGTGTTACAGGCAGTTGCAGCGCATGAAATTTTGGTGAATTTTGAACAATTCCTTCATACTTTTTCGCAATTGCAGTAATAAAGTGTGTTCAGTTTAAAATTTAAAGTGACAGTAACGGTTTTATTTTAAAACGTTTTTTGTACTTTGTTATCAAGTTTATGCCTGTTTAACATGTCTGAACTACCAGATAGACTGTGTTCTGAATGTGGGGAAGCCAAGGTTCCTTCTCATTTAAATAGATGTGATTTATGTGACACAAAATTTAGAGAAAATGATGCCCAAGATGATTCCTCAAGTGAGGGGAGTAAGCATGGTACTGCATCATCCCCTCCTTCGTCTACACCAGTCTTGCCCACTCAGGAGGCCCCTAGTACATCTAGCGCGCCAATACTCCTTACTATGCAACAATTAACGGCTGTAATGGATAATTCTATCAAAAACATTTTAGCCAAAATGCCCACTTATCAGCGTAAGCGCGACTGCTCTGTTTTAGATAATACTGAAGAGCATGAGGACGCTGATGATATTGTTTCTGAAGGGCCCCTACACCAGTCTGAGGGGGCCAGGGAGGTTTTGTCTGAGGGAGAAATTTCAGATTCAGGGAAAATTTCTCAACAAGCTGAACCTGATGTGATTACATTTAAATTTAAGTTGGAACATCTCCGCGCTCTGCTTAAGGAGGTGTTATCCACTCTGGATGATTGTGAGAATTTGATCATCCCAGAGAAACTATGTAAAATGGACAAGTTCCTAGAGGTCCCGGGGCCCCCAGAAGCTTTTCCTATACCCAAGCGGGTGGCGGACATTGTAAATAAAGAATGGGAAAGGCCCGGTATACCTTTCGTCCCTCCCCCCATATTTAAAAAATTGTTTCCTATGGTCGACCCCAGAAAGGACTTATGGCAGACAGTCCCCAAGGTCGAGGGGGCGGTTTCTACTTTAAACAAACGCACAACTATACCCATAGAAGATGGTTGTGCTTTCAAAGATCCTATGGATAAAAAATTAGAAGGTTTGCTTAAAAAGATGTTTGTTCAGCAAGGTTACCTTCTACAACCAATTTAATGCATTGTCCCTGTCACTACAGCCGCGTGTTTCTGGTTCGATGAGCTAGAAAAGGCGATCACTAGTGATTCTCCTCCTTATGAGGAGATTATGGACAGAATCCGTGCTCTCAAATTGGCTAATTCTTTCACCCTAGACGCCACTTTGCAATTGGCTAGGTTAGCGGCGAAAAATTCTGGGTTTGCTATTGTGGCGCGCAGAGCGCTTTGGTTGAAATCTTGGTCAGCGGATGCGTCTTCCAAGAACAAATTGCTTAACATTCCTTTCAAGGGGAAAACGCTGTTTGGCCCTGACTTGAAAGAGATTATCTCTGATATCACTGGGGGTAAGGGCCACGCCCTTCCTCAGGATAGGTCTTTCAAGGCCAAAAATAAACCTAATTTTCGTCCCTTTCGTAGAAACGGACCAGCCCCAAGTGCTACGTCCTCTAAGCAAGAGGGTAATACTTCTCAAGCCAAGCCAGCCTGGAGACCAATGCAAGGCTGGAACAAGGGAAAGCAGGCCAAGAAACCTGCCACTGCTACCAAGACAGCATGAAATGTTGGCCCCCGATCCGGGACCGGATCTGGTGGGGGGCAGACTCTCTCTCTTCGCTCAGGCTTGGGCAAGAGATGTTCTGGATCCTTGGGCACTAGAAATAGTCTCCCAAGGTTATCTTCTGGAATTCAAGGGGCTTCCCCCAAGGGGGAGGTTCCACAGGTCTCAATTGTCTTCAGACCACATAAAAAAAACAGGCATTCTTACATTGTGTAGAAGACCTGTTAAAAATGGGAGTGATTCATCCTGTTCCATTAGGGGAACAAGGGATGGGGTTCTACTCCAATCTGTTCGTAGTTCCCAAAAAAGAGGGAACGTTCAGACCAATCTTAGATCTCAAGATCCTAAACAAGTTTCTCAAGGTTCCATCGTTCAAAATGGAAACCATTCGAACAATTCTTCCTTCCATCCAGGAAGGTCAATTCATGACCACGGTGGATTTAAAGGATGCGTATCTACATATTCCTATCCACAAGGAACATCATCGGTTCCTAAGGTTCGCATTCCTGGACAAGCATTACCAGTTCGTGGCACTTCCTTTCGGATTAGCCACTGCTCCAAGGATTTTCACAAAGGTACTAGGGTCCCTTCTAGCGGTGCTAAGACCAAGGGGCATTGCAGTAGTACCTTACTTGGACGACATTCTGATTCAAGCGTCGTCCCTTCCGCAAGCAAAGGCTCACACGGACATAGTCCTGGCCTTTCTCAGATCTCACGGATGGAAAGTGAACGTAGAAAAGAGTTCTCTATCTCCGTCAACAAGGGTTCCCTTCTTGGGAACAATAATAGACTCCTTAGAAATGAGGATTTTTCTGACAGAGGCCAGAAAAACAAAACTTCTAAACTCTTGTCAAATACTTCATTCCGTTCCTCTTCCTTCCATAGCGCAGTGCATGGAAGTAATAGGTTTGATGGTAGCGGCAATGGACATAGTTCCTTTTGCGCGCATTCATCTAAGACCATTACAACTGTGCATGCTCAGTCAGTGGAATGGGGACTATACAGACTTGTCTCCGACGATACAAGTAAATCAGAGGACCAGAGATTCACTCCGTTGGTGGCTGTCCCTGGACAACCTGTCACAAGGGATGAACTTCCGCAGGCCAGAGTGGGTCATTGTCTTGACCGACGCCAGTCTGATGGGCTGGGGCGCGGTCTGGGGACCCCTGAAAGCTCAGGGTCTTTGGTCTCGGGAAGAATCTCTTCTACCGATAAATATTCTGGAACTGAGAGCGATACTCAATGCTCTCAAGGCTTGGCCTCAGCTAGCAAAGGCCAAGTTCATACGGTTTCAATCAGACAACATGACGACTGTTGCGTACATCAACCATCAGGGGGGAACAAGGAGTTCCCTGGCGATGGAAGAAGTGACCAAAATCATTCAATGGGCGGAGACTCACTCCTGCCACCTGTCTGCAATCCACATCCCAGGAGTGGAAAATTGGGAAGCGGATTTTCTGAGTCGTCAGACATTACATCCGGGGGAGTGGGAACTCCATCCGGAAATCTTTGCCCAAATTACTCAACTGTGGGGCATTCCAGACATGGATCTGATGGCCTCTCGTCAGAACTTCAAGGTTCCTTGCTACGGGTCCAGATCCAGGGATCCCAAGGCGACTCTAGTAGATGCACTAGTAGCACCTTGGACCTTCAAACTAGCTTATGTATTCCCGCCGTTTCCTCTCATCCCCAGGCTGGTAGCCAGGATCAATCAGGAGAGGGCATCGGTGATCTTGATAGCTCCTGCGTGGCCACGCAGGACTTGGTATGCAGATCTGGTGAATATGTCATCGGCTCCACCATGGAAGCTACCTTTGAGACGAGACCTTCTTGTTCAAGGTCCGTTCGAACATCCGAATCTGGTCTCACTCCAACTGACTGCTTGGAGATTGAACGCTTGATCTTATCAAAGCGAGGGTTCTCAGATTCTGTTATTGATACTCTTGTTCAGGCCAGAAAGCCTGTAACTAGAAAAATTTACCACAAAATATGGAAAAAATATATCTGTTGGTGTGAATCTAAAGGATTCCCTTGGGACAAGGTAAAAATTCCTAAGATTCTATCCTTTCTTCAAGAAGGATTGGAGAAAGGATTATCTGCAAGTTCCTTGAAGGGACAGATTTCTGCCTTGTCTGTGTTACTTCACAAAAAGTTGGCAGCTGTGCCAGATGTTCAAGCATTTGTTCAGGCTCTGGTTAGAATCAAGCCTGTTTACAAACCTTTGACTCCTCCTTGGAGTCTCAACTTAGTTCTTTCAGTTCTTCAGGGGGTTCCGTTTGAACCCTTACATTCCGTTGATATTAAGTTATTATCTTGGAAAGTTTTGTTTTTGGTTGCAATTTCTTCTGCTAGAAGAGTTTCAGAATTATCTGCTCTGCAGTGTTCTCCTCCTTATCTGGTGTTCCATGCAGATAAGGTGGTTTTACGTACTAAACCTGGTTTTCTTCCGAAAGTTGTTTCTAACAAAAACATTAACCAGGAGATAGTCGTGCCTTCTTTGTGTCCGAATCCAGTTTCAAAGAAGGAACGTTTGTTGCACAATTTGGATGTTGTTCGCGCTCTAAAATTCTATTTAGATGCTACAAAGGATTTTAGACAAACATCTTCCTTGTTTGTTGTTTACTCTGGTAAAAGGAGAGGTCAAAAAGCAACTTCTACCTCTCTCTCTTTTTGGATTAAAAGCATCATCAGATTGGCTTATGAGACTGCCGGACGGCAGCCTCCTGAAAGAATCACAGCTCATTCCACTAGGGCTGTGGCTTCCACATGGGCCTTCAAGAACGAGGCTTCTGTTGATCAGATATGTCGGGCAGCGACTTGGTCTTCACTGCACACTTTTACCAAATTTTACAAGTTTGATACTTTTGCTTCTTCTGAGGCTATTTTTGGGAGAAAGGTTTTGCAAGCCGTGGTGCCTTCCATTTAGGTGACCTGATTTGCTCCCTCCCTTCATCCGTGTCCTAAAGCTTTGGTATTGGTTCCCACAAGTAAGGATGACGCCGTGGACCGGACACACCTATGTTGGAGAAAACAGAATTTATGTTTACCTGATAAATTACTTTCTCCAACGGTGTGTCCGGTCCACGGCCCGCCCTGGTTTTTTAATCAGGTCTGATAATTTATTTTCTTTAACTACAGTCACCACGGTATCATATGGTTTCTCCTATGAAAATATTCCTCCTTTACGTCGGTCGAATGACTGGGGTAGGCGGAGCCTAGGAGGGATCATGTGACCAGCTTTGCTGGGCTCTTTGCCATTTCCTGTTGGGGAAGAGAATATCCCACAAGTAAGGATGACGCCGTGGACCGGACACACCGTTGGAGAAAGTAATTTATCAGGTAAACATAAATTCTGTTTTTTATTATTCAATCAAGAGTTTGTTATTTTAAAATAGTGCTGGTATGTACTATTTACTCTGAAACAGAAAAGAGATGAAGATTTCTGTTTGTAAGAGGAAAATGATTTTAGCAACCGTTACTAAAATCGATGGCTGTTTCCACACAGGACTGTTGAGAGGAATTAACTTCAGTTGGGGGAACAGTGAGCAGACTTTTGCTGCTTGAGGTATGACACATTCTAACAAGACGATGTAATGCTGGAAGCTGTCATTTTCCCTATGGGATCCGGTAAGCCATTTTTATTACAGACAGAAAAAAAGGGCTTCACAAGGGCTTTTTAAGACTGTAGACATTTTCTGGGCTAAATCGATTTATATATAAACATATTTTA
>NW_026511101.1:0-2706 GCF_027579735.1 Bombina bombina | reverse complement strand
CTGATATGTTGTGTAATATTACTGTATAATCAGATTGTGTGAGATAACTGCACTTAAATCCATTTAACCAATAAACTCATTTTATTCTTTATTACAACTAACAGGTCACAGTGATGAACATCTAGACACAGGATCACATGGAGAACATAATATTCAGCCATCAGATGTATTTGTAGGTGAGTGATCTATGGTATAAGCTTCACAGTTAGAAAACTCACATTCTAAAATGTTTTCCACCTATGTAAATGATGAGCCTCAGTACAGACGACTTGTAATAATAAAATCTATTTGGTTCACATCCTTACCTTGTATTATCTTCTCTCTCACCCTCTGCTTCATGTAAATGGTACACACACACCCTCTCTTCCCTTCTCTCTCACCCTCTGCTTCATGTAAATGGTACACACACGCCCTCTCTTCCCTTCTCTCTCACCCTCTGCTTCATGTAAATGGTACACACACACGCCCTCTCTTCCCTTCTCTCTCACCCTCTGCTTCATGTAAATGGTACACACACGCCCTCTCTTCCCTTCTCTCTCACCCTCTGCTTCATGTAAATGGTACACACACACACGCCCTCTCTTCCCTTCTCTCTCACCCTCTGCTTCATGTAAATGGTACACACACGCCCTCTCTTCCCTTCTCTCTCACCCTCTGATTCATGTAAATGGTACACACCCTCTCTTCCCTTCTCTCTCACCGTCTGATTCATGTAAATGGTACACACACGCCCTCTCTTCCCTTCTCTCTCACCCTCTGCTTCATGTAAATGGTACACACACACCCTCTCTTCCCTTCTCTTTCACCCTCTGCTTTATGTAAATGGTACACACACGCCCTCTCTTCCCTTCTCTCTCACCCTGTGCTTCATGTAAATGGTACACACACACGCCCTCTCTTCCCTTCTCTCTCACCCTCTGCTTCATGTAAATGGTACACACACGCCCTCTCTTCCCTTCTCTCTCACCCTCTGATTCATGTAAATGGTACACACACACCCTCTCTTCCCTTCTCTCTCACCCTCTGCTTCATGTAAATGATACACACACACCCTCTCTTCCCTTCTCTCTCACCCTCTGCTTCATGTAGTACACACACACGCCCTCTCTTCCCTTCTCCTCACCCTCTGCTTCATGTAAATGTTACACACACACACCCTCTCTTCCCTTCTCTCTCACCCTCTGCTTCATGTAAATGGTACACACACACACCCTCTCTTCCCTTCTCTCTCACCCTCTGCTTCATGTAAATGGTACACACACACGCCCTCTCTTCCCTTCTCTCTCACCCTCTGCTTCATGTAAATGGTACACACACACGCCCTCTCTTCCCTTCTCTCTCACCCTCTGCTTCATGTAAATGGTACACACACACCCTCTCTTCCTTTCTCTCTCACCCTCTGCTTCATGTGAATGTGACACACGCCCTCTCTCACCCTCTGCTGCATGTGAATGGTACACACGCATGCCCTCTCTCACCCTCTGCTTCATGTGAATGGCACAAACGCATGCCCTCTCTGACCCTCTGCTTCATTTGAATAGTACACACACATGCATGCCCTCTTCCCTTCTCTCTCATTTTCTGCTTCATGTAAATGGTACTCTCACTCTCTGCTTCATGTGAATGGTACACACACATGCCCTCTCTCACCCTCTGCTTCATTTGAATAGTACACACACTTGCCCTCTTCCCTTCTCTCTCATTTTCTGCTTCATGTAAATGGTACACACGCATGCCTTCTCTCACCCTCTGCTTCATGTGAATAGTACACACACACGCATGCCCTCTCTCACCCTCTGCTTCATGTGAATGGTACACACGCATGCCCTCTCTCACCCTCTGCTTCATATGAATGGTACACACACATGCCCTCGCTTCCCTTCTCTCTCACCCTCCGATTCATGTAAATGATACACACACATGCCCTTTTTTCACTTCACTCACCCTCTGATTCATATAAATGGTACACACACACACATGCCCTTTCTCACCCTCTGCTTCATGTAAATGGTACACACACATGCCCTCTCTTCCCTTCTCTCTCACCCTCCGATTCATGTAAATAATACACACACATGCCCTTTCTCTTGTAAGGTGTATCCAGTCCACGGGTTCATCCATTACTTGTGGGATATTCTCTTTCCCAACAGGAAGTTGCAAGAGGACACCCACAGCAGAGCTGTCTATATAGCTCCTCCCCTAACTGCCACCCCCAGTCATTCTCTTGCAACTCTCGACAAGAAAGGAAGTATCAAGAGATATGTGGTGACTTAGTGTAGTTTTACCTTCAATCAAGAGTTTGTCATTTTTAAACGGTACCGGCATTGTACTGTTTTACTCTCAGGCAGAAATTAGAAGAAGAGTTCTGCCTGGAGGTTTGATGATCTTAGCGGTTTGTAACTAAGGTCCATTGCTGTTCTCACACATAACTGATGAATATGGGAAAACTTCAGTTGGGGGAACGGTCTGCAGTTTACCTGCTTTGAGTTATGTTCAGTATTTTTATTTCTAGAGAGATGATTAAGTTCTAGAAAATGCTGACAGAGCCTTGTGTATTTGCGGTAAGCTTGATGCAGTTATTTAACAACGACTGGGATCATGCTTACAAAATTATTATTTAGTGTCAAAACGTTTACATGTTTTCATAAATAGAACGTTTTTTCTCTGAGGGAGATAAATCTTTATTTGGGGCCTAGTTTTCCACAT